>NC_056751.1:368866048-369046048 GCF_019279795.1 Protopterus annectens
AAACAGAAGCACCTCAAAAGCTTGCCTCCATATAAAAATGTCCCACCTTTCCCTCTTTAGCCATATGGAAAGGATGCAGCCCTAGTTATCATATGTTTGCAGTAGATCTGTGCTTGTCCTGTATTATCTTATGAATCATTTTTTACCACTGGCTAACCTAAAACTTAACTAAGCCAAGACTCTTGCCCTGGCACTAAACTTCAAACCAGCAAATGACTTACAAAGATTGAAAAGGCTCCCAGTGTAAGGCAGAGCAAATGTGCTTTTTATCACACTTGTAATCAGAAGTAGTAAATCAACAATACTGCCACTTTTCAAAAACCTACTGCCTGCTATGAACAGGCCAGACATTGAGAGGCTCACATTCAGATACTATTTCTTCAATAAGGCCTCCAGTCAGAGAGGCATTCAGTGAGAATGCATTTAGTAAAATAGCCTCAGGCACATGGAATCACCAACCTATTCACATTAAAAAAGAAAAAAAATTCTAAAGTACATAAAATCATATGGATATACTATTTAGATTATCACTGTTGCACTTTGGATGAGTAGCCCTTAGCAATTCTCCAAAATATTCAAAAAAAAAAAAAAAAACAAAAAACTTTCTTTTCTTCTAAAGTAAAGGAAAAACACTTTGCTGGCTTGCTACAAGTGTAACAAGTACCTTGCTACTGTTATTATACAACAGTGCAACAATAAACGTTGGCCTTAACAATAATGGCATTCATTCATTCGAAAGTGAATGCTAATACTGCACTCTGTACCATTCGCACCTGCTGATTGTGCCCCCACCCCAACAGCTTGCACCAGGGCAGCTGTCCCCTCCCCACCTCATCCAAATTTCAGCTCTGGACCTATACATTTAATTAACAGTGCAAATCATATCTGCAACTTAAAATCTTAAGGTATCACTTGGAGTTGTATAGGTATATATTCATCCTTTTTTTGATTGTGATGGTGATGGGTGCAGTCTTTTCGGTTTGAACATTTAGTCATTTTTTAATAGTTAATAGAAATGAATGATAGGTGTTTTGCACTTTCTTTGAATAAGATTATTGTTTCTTGACTTAAAGTTCATACAGTGCATCTTAGCTTAGACAGATGATGCAGCTAAATCACAATAGAAAACAAAAGGTATTTTTTACATTAGAAGTTGTAGATAGGCTTTGGAACAGTAAGTCTTTTCTGAAAAGTATACTTAAGTTGATCAGGGAAGGGCTGAGCTCCTTCCATTTGCAGATGACTACTGCAGATATCTTTGCTTATTGCCTTACCATGTAAATGCTAGGCCATTTTTTTCCCACTGGAGTGCAAGATTAAATTAAAAAATGGGTTCTTCAAATATATTTGATCTGTTGCTTATAACTGATGCACAGAGTTAAAAGCTTTTATGGAACTTAGATGAGACACTGGCAGAGTACGACTCTTGACTAGTAAATGAAGAATCTAGTTAGAGTTATATAATGTAAAAAAAGCAACATTTTCAAGGATGAAGTAATTGCTAAAACTGTCTACATTATAATATGTTGAATGTTTGAAAAGCAGTTGCCTTTTGAGCTAAACAATGTTATTTAATTGTACAGAAAGCATGAACAATATATAATGTTAACTATTGTTTAATTTCTTCTGAATAAGCCATTAAGTTCAGAAAGTTTTTTTTACTTCATCTTTACCTAGCAAGTTGACTGTTCAAAGGATCATTTTTAGCCATGACTCAAGCATTGTGGCAGTAAATAGGACATGTCAGAAGGACGGCTATCTGTCTGAGAGGCTCCCCCTCCTCTGGAACAGGCTTCTTATTCATATGAAGCAGAATTCTTCCCTAACCCTATACAAGAGTAACCTGGGCCAGTGGATGGGAAACTGGAATTTCTACCCAGTTCTAGCACCTATGTCTCTAGTGGACAGAGAAAGTGTGTAAATCATACCCTGGCTTACATATAGCCTTTAGGCTTATAAATGCCCAGTGGTCATTAGCCTAGTATATACCTATGGACTTGTAAATGTTTTCCTAATAAAGTTAATGGCTTTTTACCAATAACTTTTATTACTTTATATTTTGTTTTATCCTTCTACAACTGTCAGTTGCTTATATTTATTTCTATTGTTATATGTCAGTTTATGTTCATTTAGTGTATCATAATTTAGTTTTGGAAAATTTGAATCTAATCTATTCATGTCTGTATTGCATTCTTGTACAGACCCTTGGTTGAGGCTGAGAAGGGACATGGTGACCATTCCACCTACCTGGTTAACAAGGTGAAATAAATAAATGAATAAATAAATACTCCTGAAGTTTCTTCTTTATTTATAATCCATAGCATTACATTACTGTACCTTGGACTCAACATCACTCCAGTTATTATTAAATAATTAATATTCTATTCCTTGCACGTGTTTAATAGCTTAATAATTGGACAAAAAAATCCAGTGCCTCTCAAGAACACATTAATCTTCAGAAAAATTAACTTATTTCTAGAGATTTGTATAGATACTTTATTTATTTTATTTTAATTTGTTTATTTGTGTGTCTGTGTATTTCATGCAGACTCTATCTCTTTGTGTAGATAATACCCAAAGTCTCGTATTAAAAAAATAAATTATGACATTTCTTTGGCTGTCTGACAAATGACACTCCATATAAGACATTATTTTAGAGATAGCATTAGATTACCAGACCATAACCTATTTTTATTAGCTCATATTATAAAACATCTTTTTTACACAGGCAGTCTTCATCTAGAGTTGAATAAAGTAGATGCACATTAGATGTTGTCACTACCATGTTACAGTTATCCATGAGGGTACTATACTATGTTTAAAAACATTATCAAACCTGTTAGATCCAAATTAACTACCTATCCTTCATGGTGAGCACCTTTTAAAAGGTGGCACTATTTTAATTCTGTAGGAGTCATCTCAAAAGGGGAAAGCTTTAAAAAACATGAAAGAGTTGGGGTGTTCACACCAAACAAGAACTGTCTCTCATGATGCAGACATCTAAAACTGAGATAAGCATCATATTCAAGTGTGGTAAATATCTGAAAAATGTATGTAGAAAAGATAACAAGCAGCTTCCATTGTCGAAGTAAATTGAATCTCTGGGACTCGGCAGTCATTTTGAGGATCCTGGATTCCGATGAAGTGTAGTATTTCATGGATGCCAGCTAATATTGCATGTAGGGGTTGTGAAGAAATAACAACAGGGAAAGATAGGGGTCCATAGCAGTCAGTCAAACATTACTTCCTCAAAGAGTGAGTTAATTATAAGAAAAGTGTTCATCTTGGTTTTATAAAATATATCTTTTTCATGTTGGAGCATTCCCCTGTCAGCCATCATGTTCACAGCTTCACAGCCACACCTCAGTTGAATTCAGGTTGCTGTACCTCAAGAGAAGGAGAAACCCTGATCACAGTGACCTCCTTTTATGAATATACATTCAGTTGAGTATACAATTCTGTGTCTTCGGCAGGCACATGAAGGGTGTCCTCCAACAAAGGACACTGCATCCTTTCAAATAATTAATTTCAACAAAAGTGAAAATGGAACATAAAGGTAACAAGCAATGGTGGAAGAACAAAAAAAAAAAAAACTAAAAGTGACACTAACAAAAGTGCAGTGTGGAACAAGTACTGTGCTACAGCTGAAAGCAATCAGTATTTAATTTTGTGGAAATCTATATTAGTACCTGGAAAGATACAGTGTTCATATCTGAGAACAGTCCTTTTGATGACGATATAAGTGACAGTGCTGATTGAAGGGAGAACTTAAGATTTTTTATAAGCTGTAGAAAGGTATACAAAGGGTTCAGTCAGAAGATTGGTGGATAGGATGAGAAAGCACTTTGCAAAGCTTAAGGAATTATCACATGTAGTAACTCAGATTCATTGTGACAAAATGCAAGGTAGTATATCTGAGTAAAAAAATGAGGAGGGAATATACTATGTAATCCGATGCATAGAACAGTGATAGAGAAAACCCTAAATATAAAATATTAAATTAGTATGAACAGCGCATGTCAGAATTTCAAATCCCTCAGGGCAGTGTATGGGAAATGCTAGGAAATCTGAGAATACAAAAAAAAAATGAAAATACTCTCTGTACGAGTGTTATGCTGCAAATGAAATGTACTGACACTATTGCTTTATTACAATATAACTGAATTGTGAAACCAAGAACATTTGAAATGGCAAACAAGTGCTGTTGTATAGTATTATGATAAATAGTTAAAATATCGTGAGCAGAATCAAAACTAACTTGCAATGTAAGTAGCAGAATAGCATCTCTATATCAGTCACATACATTTTTAACACCTTTTTTAAATTATCATTTAAGACATAGGTAAAACTACATTAATATAAAAGAAAACAAATCATAATAACATCTACTACTGAACTCCCTGACTACAACATATTGCTTTCTTTTTCAACTTGCGAAAGATAACTTCAAGCTACAGTTAGGGTTCTTCTTTTACAATAAACTGACTCAAGCTGGCTGCCTTCTAGACTGTATAGCCACATACTCATTTATGACTTGTATCCATATAGCCTGTTGCAGTTCATAAACTGCAGGTTGCATTTTTTTGTACTCTTATAGAATACAGCAGAATCCATAGTAGTAGCCTCCATTCTATGTAAGGCTGTATAGCATATGCCAAGGATTTTGGAAACAAAGTCAGTGTTGCAGTTTGTTGCATGTAAGTTGTGTTGTATGGGATCTGTAATTATACATTCTATAGCTAAGTACTCAAACTGCTTTCAGTATGTCTGCTGAAACTACATCTGCAGCCTTTGCACTGTAGTCTTCCTTCAGCATGCTGCATTGTCTGCATATAGTTTTTGGAGTCCATCCCAAAGTTTAGAATTCTTCTGATTTTTAATTTTACATTTTCCTACTTCCTAGCTTTATTTACTTGGAATACATCCTTTTGATGAATGATTCCTTTCTTCAGTTCTACTGTTCATTTCTACTTGCTGCTTTGCAGCACATTTAATCAGCAATGATATTTTCACTCCCTTTTGTAACTAAATAAGTCCCTTTCTTCTACCAGTTCCATTCTTGCAGCTTGCTCTGCCATAGGGGTATACTGACATATCTCTTTAAATGGTGTATGTTCTTCCTCTTTTTGTATCCTCAGCCATTTTGTTTTACCTTTAGGTCTTTGTAACTATATGTGATACACACACACACATACATATACATATATCTGGATATATTTTGCTGCAGCCTTGACTCACTTGATCGGCACTCACTTCATTGAACACAAATAGTCAAAACTCATCAATCAAAACAAAAATAAACAGTGTTTTAATCAGGAGGCAATCCACAAATACCCCCATGTAGGAATTTCTGCCTCCACATGTATACTAATTATATATATATATATACCAACTCTGAGATCACAAAACAGTGGGCAAAGGCAAAATCAGACTCCTTACTGTGTAGCAGTCCCACAAAAGAAATGCTGGCATCCTGCAATGAACCAACAGTTTGATGAAACAATCTTTCTGTTTGATGTAAAAGACGTAAGATGAAAGACATGAAATCCATTGGTAGATAGTGTGTGTGTGTGTGTGTGTGTGTGTGTGTGTGTGTGTATGTGTGTGTGTTTGTGTATGTGTGTGTGTGTGTATGTATGTGTGTGTGTTTGTGTATGTGTGTGTGTGTGTGTGTGTGTGTGTGTGTGTGTGTGTGTGTGTGTGTGTGTGTGTGTATGTTTGAGCGACAGATGTAGCAGACACACAAATTACCTTATAATTTATTGTTTAAGATTGGTAAAAAAGTTTTTTTTTAAGTATGTACTCACTTGACTGAGATTGAATTTGTTCTTGTTTGGATCAGTGTTCCACACCAGTTAACAAATAAAATAAAGCATAAATAATAATAATAATAATAATAATAATAATAATAATAATAATAATAATAATAATATTATGCTTCAGTTTAAAAAGCAGATATTTATGCCAAGGATGGCACAAAAGAATGAGTCTGCATAATTAGGGAAGTATGTGAAATGATTTGTGTGCATGTGATATAAATATGCAGAGGGAAACTGAAAGAAATAGAAAGTGCACAGTAGTTACACAGATGCACCAGATACCAGGTGTAAGTTATGCTTCCTCTACTATAGCCCTGCAACAACCTGTTATATGAACAGATAATGATGTCAGTCACTAAGTACAAATTAGTAATGAGATACAAATAAGTACTTGTTTGCAGGAAAAGGTAATGTGGCAAATACAAGTTAGAGATTTTCTGATATGTGCTGTGTACTCCTACACACCAGCCTAATTGTTAGGTGTGCATTTTCCTTTCAGCTTTCTGGTGCTGTATGCAGACAAACATACTTAGACGTGTGTGTAGTGTTGCGTATGTATTATTTCAGCATATACATTATTTTTCTGCATTCCTGACATCAACTAGTGTGGGCAAATAGTTAAAGTGCCAAGTGCGCTGTATACTTATAAGGATCACAGTACAGTACCTAGTGTAGCCTTACCACACAGTCTGTAACCCCCAACATTAAGTGCACTATATACTTTCACCATGCTGTGTAAGTCTTCAGCATTAAGTACATTGTTTACATATAAGGTTCATAGTACAGTGCCTTATATACCCATGCCACACTCCGTAACCCCCAGTGCACTGTATACATATAATGTTAACAGTGTAGAGCCTTGTATACCCTTACTACGTTATTAAACCCCCCATCATAATTACACCTTACCCTGCAACAGTCATAATGTGCTGTGCTGTGTGCCCTTTTCTGACGTATGTCCTATGGCTGAAGATGCACAGTTCTCGTGTTACTTTGCTGGGCACCATTATCTCCCGGTACCTCCTTTTTTGAGAGCTAAAAGCATTGTCACGTTTCAGGCTGTAGCAGTTGCTGGATTGTAGACTGCTATATCAGTATTCTTCTTTTGTCCAAATGCTGACAACATTGTCACTGCAGCAGTCTCTGGTCAGATCCAAATGACTTGCCAGTGAGAAACAGAAGAGAAGAGGAGAGATTCCAGACACTGATGTTCACACAGAAGAAACTTGCCAATAAATGCCAGAGGTAGTGTTTCTGAGAGATTAGGTTTGGGATTAAAGGACTTATATTTTATAGTGCAGCAATAACTAACACATTTGGTAACCATGGGAGCAATTCACAATGCCGATACATGTTGGGTTAGCTGTAAGCCATCTCACACAGCGAACTCCTCAAATATTAATGCTTGACTATAACTCTGAGCCAAGGTGTTCCTCAGCAGAATATAAATCTGCAACTATGGCAAAGTGGACATTGGTGAGCTTACTTGTTTTTAGCATTTTCACAGGTAACCATTTGAAATGTAAGGACCCATTAGGGCAAATCCTGAAACATTGAGACTGAATGGCAGAAAGAATGGATGTACATATACTAAGGCCAAGATGGCCATTTCTTGGGATATTCTCTTTTTTCTGAGGTATGGTGATCTCCCGTTTGGTATTTATAAGTTCAGGGGGTGTTGAGGGCTTGCCCCCCATCTGGGGGGTGCAGGGGGGTTTAACCCTTGCAAAAAGAAGATTAAAGGAGAAGAGTAGTCTTTGAGATTCATTCTTTTTTGGGGCTTGTCGGCACTTGTCATTTTGATTACCAACATTTCAATAGGGAGCCATTTCTCATTGGTAGCTTAAACAAGACAAACTATATGTGCTCCACAAAGGTTTGCATTTTGCGTTTTCCAGATGAGCAGATTAAGTGGTCCTTATAAGCTTTTTGCAAACATTTATTAGAATGACACATTTAAAAGCAACATTCACAGACAAAAATAGTACTGAATTTTCTATATTAAAAAGTGTTTTTATATCCAGCCTTAGAGTAAAGGGTAAAGATGCATTAAAGTAAATCGAATACATATAATTCCACCAAGAGAAATAAATTCCACTGATTCAAATGTAGGATTTAAAGAACTTAGCTAATGTTTGGTATATTGTCTTATTTTTACATTTCAGTGAAAATAGTTTGTTCATAAAAATAAGCTGCTCTTCTAAACATGATAAAAATAGGCTTGCATACTGGGGGGATACTTTGGCTTCCATCACTGTGAATTAATCTGTCAATAATTTAATAGCATACTGCTCATAAACTTTCTACACATTTGAATATCTTTGTTATTCTGCTCAGTATAACTGTACAGCAGTCAAATATTCATGCCTCAGTAGATGCTGACTAGAGCTGTGTAACTGCTGCATGTCATTAACAGCTAATATGTCACTTCTGTCTACATTACTCTACTTTGCAACATGTGTTATGTTAGTTGACCTAGCTATGTAGGACATACTAAACTATACCAACATCTGAAAAATATGATCTAGAAAAAGTCATAAGTGCTTAATTATCTGCCCTATCCCAGAGAAATTATGTCTCACGGGAGCAACATATCTTTGTGCATTTAAATGTAGTTAATTCTGATCTATATTAATATAAAAGTGACTAATGGGATCCTGCTTGCCAAGAGTTGTTACCATGGAGAATGGCTATGAAGTCAGTAATCAAAGGCTGTAACAGAGCAGAACTGCAACCAAATTATAACAACTGCAAAACCACTTTTTAAAAATCACTACCTGAGATTTTTTTACCACTTATGAAGTGAACACATGGCACTCAGTTATATAAACTGATGAAAGGGTAGGTTAAAAAAAGTATTAAAGGGAATGGAGAAGACAAAAGGATGGGCATTATTATTCTGTATTGAATAGAGACTAAGAGAGAAAGTAGAGCTATAATATACATGCATGAAGTAACAAATGGTATATGGAGAGGGACTGAATGTGTGGATAGAGAGGATATAACCTGCAGCTGGAAGTTGCCAACTTTAGCAGGAATACAGAAATATTTCTTCTTGGAAAGGGTAATGGATAGATTGAATAAGTTGCCTGAAAGGATGTAGAACAAAACTATTGATGCACTCAAAAGGGTATGGAACTGGCTGACAGGAGGGCACAACACTGGGGAGGTACAATTAAGGGATAGTGGCTGCAATAACTGGGCGGAGTAGGTCGACTACAATATCTCCTTTTGGTGTCAGGTACATAAGGTACATGGAATTACTGCAGGTGAATCATGAATCATGAAGTTAGCAATGCATGCAGTGATGATGAAAATGACCATATAGGATGTAATAGCTTAGCCATGTGAGGCTACATAATTGCAGAAGATCTATCTGAGAGCAGAGGATGAAATTTTTCGCGAATCAATAGTGTGTGTCAAACTACTCCCAGGTTATATACAAGATCCTGATCCACTAGCAAAGCATTCCATGCCCACATTGTAGCATGCCTTTCACTCAATGGCTCACTACCCGCATGACCCATAATTGCATGTCCTGCAGCTATGAAAAACAAAGTGTAGTTGGCACATAACTGCAGTGAATCTAACACCTCACTGTAAACCCATAAAAGCATTTTTATATGGGAAATTCCTCCACAGCCCCTGGTAGCCTGACATATGCCCTCCAAACTATATATATATATATATATATATATATATATATATATATATATATATATATATATATATATATATATGTTCATCGACAATCACTATCAAATGACAAAAAAACAACAAAAATCTACATTTTTTTTTGGGGGGGAGCTACCCTATACCCCCATACCCCCTGCATATTATATATACAAACTCCAAGATCACACTACAGTGGGGGAAAAGGGTAAATTCCCTAATCTCCACTATACTGTGATCTCTATGCAAAAGCTTTGATATTTTGGAAAGTTGATCATATAGTGTTGACCATTTGAAGTTCAATTTTCTGTTGAGTCGATCTTTTTATGGAGGCCCATATACACAGACACACACACACACACATATATATATATATATATATATATATATATATATATATATATATATACATACATACACACACAAACACATATATCTTAACAACTGCCATTTTTAGGGTAGTTTTCCTGTGTTTTGCAACCCCTGACTCCCTAGAATCACACTTCCAGTCTTAATGTATTGAGGATTAATATTGTGGCATTTTGAATTTCAACAGGAACTCTCACTTAATATTTTAACTTTGTATATCCATGTAAGATTTCAGGCGTAACATTAAATGTCCCAGATTATATAATTCCTATAATTGGTCTTTGTTCTACTGTTCCATTTCTACTGCTTGAAACAATCTGCCAACATACAATAACATTCAAACATCTGTTAAAAACTCCACTTGTTTGCTATAAGCCTGTCTGAGCTCCAAACATTATAGTCCCAGAAGCAGTGACAACAAGGTTTAAATTACTCTTTAAATTTAAAAAGTTTTCGATATGTAGTATAAAGTATTTGATTATGTCTGTTTTAATGTGTTTGCTCTATTTATTATGACCCTCAGATGCATACATACAGTATCATAAATATGTTTTAGGATGCAATATGCCTTTAAATATCTCAGTAGCATAAATGGCCTACAAGCCCCAGTACATTTCCTTTTGCAGTCATAGAAAGCTATACCTACTAAACTGCACAACAGCTTCTGCCTCATACCTCCCAACTGTCCAGATTTTCGCAGAATGTCCAGATTTTTGCCTCATAGTTTTGTTCTGTTCCTCATAAAAATTGCAGTTTTCTGGGAAATCATTGATGATTGGAGTCTCTTAATAATATTAAATAATGACAGACCTTTGAGTTTTAGACTTCATATCCTTCAGAAAATTCATAATAATGCAAAACCTGTTGTTCTAACAAATGTCTAAGTTTATAGGAGCAATATTTAACATCTGTCCCTGTTTTTGAGCCTTTGTTCCCCCATTATTTCTTGCTTTGTCCAGATTTCTTGGGCTGAGAGATTGAGAAGGATGCTTCTAGTATGTTTTGAAAAGCATGTAGGATCGATATGTTTTTACAAAGTTATGACTGTCTGTGTATGTGCTTAGCTAATTAATAAACTTCATCTTGTTTGATCTCTCTCTGTCCTTCAGCCTTTCTCCTCCTACATGCTGGATTACTGCTTATTTTATAATTTATTTATTTGTGGCTTGATTTGATTGCTGAGCTGCCCAGCTGGTCTGATACCTGTTTTTAACGGCAGCCTGATATTAAAGCTTCATATAAAACTTATAAAAATGAAGTCGACAACATCAAATTATGGTAACAGAAGTCACAAAAAGATATTCAGATCTTATTTAAGTGAAGGATTACGGTCTGCAGAAAAATGTTTTTGCACAGAAAGCACTAAGATGAAGCAGGAAGTGATACATGAACTGCTGGAACTGTGAGCTGTAATACACTTTCTTATGAAGATTTAAAACCAATGTATGTGCAAGAAAAGGCCACAGGGGGAAAGGAAATGGCTTTACAGGTGCAGTAAGATAAGGCAAAAGTTCAAATGCATCAACCAGACTGACTGTCAGTTAAGGTTATTTAGGGTTGTTGAGTAATGCAGTTAGTGAAATGGTTCACAAGAATTTGTATAGTTTGAGTATTATGTTTTTTCCATATGTACTCCATTGTCAATATACAATGATGAAGTCAACTGCTTATTAGAGGTGTAAATCAGACTGCTGGAGTACCTCAATTTGGGGAAAATGTGGTTCCAGGTATTGTATACAAAAACTTTCTGAATAGTGTGTCACCAAAGGAAGTGAAGCTTTTTATTGAGGTGGTTTTGCCTGTTAATCTAAGATTCCTGGACATCCTGGCACCATTCCTTGTGCTATCCCTCCCTTTGTGTATGACTTACTTTGTACTTGCCAGGATTGAACCTCAGCTTTCACTGGCAGCCTCGGCTTCCAGTCTTCATTTTTTTTGTACTAGCTCCACTGATATTCCCAAATCTAAGTCCTCTGAAAACAGGTTACTCCTGTTCCCTGTCTTTAGAGGTGCAGTTGACAGAGACATTGAGCTTTCTTTTGAAAGGAAGATTCTTGGTATCCATCTCCTTTTTCAGTATATGTGTCTCCCTACTATATCTTTTTATATAGTGCAAGTGACCTTTTTTGAGAAGTTTTCGGTCCTCAAAAAAAAAAAAAAAAAGAACTAGAAGATGGATAATTCACTTGATATTTAGGGACAGTTGTCTAACTCCTGGGATTAACTTACTCCTCTCCTCCAGTTTCTTTAAATACTTTAGCTGATGAATTAGCAAACACAGGCTGTCTGTCAAGAGGAGTATTAAGAAACTGAACCTTAATGTAATCTGGGAAACTGTATAGTCTAATTCATGCCTTCCTGAGCATGACTGTGCAGCCACCCTGGCCACAGGATCCAGGTATTATATGCACACTTCACAGAACACTATGTGATTACGAAAGCAGAATTTAACATCTCTAAGAGAGGGTATTTAGTGTCAGAGTTTGGGAAGGAAACTAAAGTTTGCTACATATTAGCAAAGGTCGACAGAAGATATTTGGATATATGAGTTTGGCAACTGCCTGCTTTAAATGCCAAAGTAGATAAAGTATAGACCTACTTACTAGATCTCTAAAAAGAAATGACTGTCTTTGTCATTTGAAACTGAGATGGAAGAACAAAAGGTCTTAGCAGTTTTATTTTCATCAAGAGAAATAATAGCTGGATTTACCACTGGGTTTTTGTACAAAGATTTTGAACTAGGCATGCAGTTGTTCTATTGCTTTGTTACTCTCAGCATGGCTACTGTTGGAGAACTGGTTTCCTATTAATAAAAGTTGTAGACAAAGTGTTACATTGTATCATTTTCCAGTCTGTCTTGGTGCTTAGTGTGCTCAGTGCTGCTAGCACCTACAGATGCTATAGTATCAATCTGGGTTGCTACTCCTCATCACTTTTGTTTAGTAAATACGCTTTAGTTAAAATAGATGCTAAGCAGTGTGACTATGTGTTCTGTGATTCAGTTTGAAGGAAAGCAATAAGTTAAATACAAAACACCATGTTGCAGCTGAAGTCCTGTTTTGCTGCCAAGTCAGAGCGATCCTTAGTTCTTTTAACTGCTGTACCATGAGAAATATTATAGCAATGTAGATATGCAAATGTCTGTGTTGCAATATTTAAGTACTGTTGTATACAATTGTTGATAGTTTACTACTGCTATATCTGTGATAGAACTGTCTCTTTAAATTCATGGGCTACCTAAATTATCTGGTATATATCACTAAGTAAGGCGTTTTTTTTATGTCAAGGGCTTCATATGCGAATGCATAACAGTTGCCTGAGCCTTTTTTACTAAACACTTTGTACCTGTGTAAATAGTGTAACGTTCTGCTACTCTTAAACCCAATACCCTTCCTGTCTGGGTGATAATTTATTATTTCAGTTACTTTTTACAGCACTGCAGTGGAGAAACCAGCCACAAGGACTCAAGGGTTTTGGAAAGAAGATAGGTTATTGTAGGTGTCTAGCTACTTTTCCCTCTTAGGCTGCTACTGTAGAAAATACCTGGTCTAAAGCAGAAATAACTGGCTCTACCCACACAGCTAGGGACGGCAGCTGCACCCCCACCCCCTTCTGCTGTAAATACACACCCCAGTTAACTTTTTCCTTTTAGTTATCAGTAAACCAAGATAAAGCTCTAGGTGAAAAACGTAACCCAGTAGATACACTAGAATTGCCCACTTGTAAAATAGAGGCAAAAATCTACTTAACTGCCACTTTTTGTCTGCTTCAAAGTAGGTATCTACCCAGAAAGGACATAGCTGAAATCAGATCTGTAGATTGTTTTTCCCTGCTAGATTCTAATAACTCCTAACAGTTTGGCTGTTTAGACACTTACCCTGCAATCTTTAGCCTGGGGGGGATTTCTAGCCCGCTCTGTTTGCGTTGCTCACTTTGCTCCCCTCCCTGCCCCCTATTCCCACCCACCTCCAGTACCTCTACATTTATTCTTAGCCTTAACACCACCCCTAATTGCCAGCAATTAGGCTACACCACTATTTACCCCCTCCCCCTACATCCAACACAATCATGCTACCACCTAATATAATAACAATCCTAACCTGCGTAGTTCTAGCTCACATTACATCCTACCATGGCTCCACAGTCACATGCTCCAACAACTTCCACTGTACTCTCTCAACACCCTCCCTGAAACATTTACGCTATAACTACACAACCCCTGCCACCAACACCATCCTCCCAATACACACACTCCATTACCAAACACCTAACACACTCAAAAATTAAAATATCCCTAAGATACCATAAGCAATTTGCTATGTATATAAAACATATCCTAAACACCCTCTATAAACTAGCCCTTGCTGGACACATCCATCCAAACCCTGGTCCTCCCAAATCCAACCCAACCACAAACCCTAGTCCAAGCAACCCCCCCCCCACAACTTAACTCCTAGCCAACAAGAAAATAACAGACCTACTTATAATGTCCCTAAACATCAGAAGCATATGCAATAAAATCCAAGAACTACATGCCAGCATAAACATTTATTCCCCAGATATTCTCTTCGTAACTGAAACCTGTCTCAAATCACACATCAAAAGTGAAGAAATACTTCCACCTGAATACAATATCCTTTGCATAGACAGATTGTCCAAAAAGGAGGTGTTGTAGCATTGATATTTAAACACCACCTCAATATTCAACTCCTGATCTTATCTGCCCATCACCACAACAATGAAGAAATCCTTTGTGCCAGTCTCAAACTAAGCCCAAACAAAACAATCAGTATCATGGGATGCTAATTCCTGACAGGGCAAAATATCACACCCCTAGAAAATCTCCTGAGCTGGGCTACTCTATCTCTACCCCAGGAAACCATCATTCTCAGTGACATTAACATCAACTGGCTATTTTGTAATAACAGACTCCCAACCATTCACCTTAATCTCCATGGGTTCACTCAACTCATTCAATCCCCTACCCGAATCAACAAAAACCCTAACAATCATACCTTACTTGACTGGATTAGTTAACAAAGCCCTTCACTCTTACCTAGCAGGCTGGTTACCTGACGGTCTTATTGACCACTCCCCCACTTTCCTAATTCGGCACCACGCAAACAGTCTGAAGCCCATTATCCACAGGGAAATATGGAACAAGTCCAACTTCAACTCCAACTCCTTCATCTCCTCCCTGCAAAAAATGAACTGATCACCACTAAAATACCTCAACCTAGATAAGGCTGTCCACGTCTTCAACAGTACCTTCCTCTCCATCCTAAACACCCATGTTCCTGTAAGAAATGCCAAAGTCAGATCCAGGTGTGCCCCATGGTTACAAAAGACCACCAGAACCCTAATGAAATCCAGAGATAAGGCCTGGGAGCACTGGCGACTAACAAAAAATAACTCAGGCAATCATTCCTTGAACTGCGCAATAAAGCCAAAAAGTATATAAAATTAGACAAATCCCTCTACTATAAAGCCACCATAAACTCTACCAACCACAACTCTAAGCAATTCTGGTCTATTATTAACAATATCTTCCACCCAGGGAAGGTTGATACCCCCAGCCGTCCATTCCCCCCTCCACCAGCAGTATTGCTGAATCCTTCAACAAACACTTCACTGAAACTATAACATCTCTAAACAAACACCTCCCTACAACAGCCCCCCAACTCCTAATCCTAAACCCCCCACTCCTCTTTTCTTCTTCACCTCAGTACCTACCTCCAACATAAAAAGACTATTGTCAAAGCTTAAACCCATCAAACTCGCAGCTGACAACCTCCCCTCTGCATACTTGAAAATTGCATCTGATACACTAGCCTACCCAATTTCAATTCTAATCAACCATTCCATAACAGAAGGCTATATTCCCTTGATATGGAAAACATCCCACATCATTCCCCTCCACAAAGGCACCCCCTCCACTGACCTCCCCATTGCTATCCTCTCCCCTCTCTCCAAGATACTTGAAAAATGTATCAACAACCAGGTCTCCAACTACCTCCTAGCTAATAATATCCTCTCCAAAATCCAACATGGTCTCAGACCATATCACAGCACTACCTCTGCTCTGCTCTCCTTCACCACACTATACTTCATCACAAAAACAATGGCCTCTTCTCTATTGCTGTATTTCTAGATCTCTCAAAGGCCTTTGACATGGTATCTCATGAGCTACTACTCTCTACTCTCCCCAACCTCTCCTTCTCACAACCAGCCTGCAACTGGTTCCACAGCTATCTACACGGATGCCAGCAATCAGTAATCTGGGACAATAACACATCACCTCACCTCCCAGTTACTCTCGGAGTTCCCCAAGAGACTGCTATTTCCACTTTTCACTAACAACCTACATACTGCCACTACACAAGCATCTCTTATACAGAACGTAGATGATTATACTCTCATCTGCTCTGCCCCCCTCTACCAGAACTACAACAAATCACACAGGGATCATTCTCTTCTGTAGAAAGCTGGCTATCCAATGCTCAGCTCCTACTCAACCCAAGTAAGACAAAACTTCTCCTGTTCCAACCTTCCAAAGCCACCCAAACACCCCCCACTTCAACATTCTTGCCAAAGACAATACCATCATCTCTCCATCAGAACACACAAAATTACTTGGTGTGGAAATAGACAACAAACTTAAATTTGACACCCACGTATCTCTCACAATAAAAAAAGTTCACAAGAACCTTGGCGCATTATATCGAAGCCGCCAATTCCTAACCAAGTCAGCTAGAATCTCCATAGCCAATTCCCAGCTAATCTCCACCCTACTCTATGCATCCCTGATACTTACCAACCTTAGACAGACAGACCTACACAAGCTGGATGCTTGTTACAACAAAATTGCTAAATTTGACATTGGAACCTCCTACCGCAGCCATCATTGTATCTCCCTTAAAGAAGTAAACTGGCTAGAACTCCCACAACTCCTTCACTTTAATCAACTCACCCTCGCTCATAAATTTATTAACCACCCCCTTAACATCCCTTCCCTTCAAACCATTCTTCAACCCAATCACCCCACTAGGCCCCTAAGATCAAGCAACAAAAATCAACTCACTGTTATCAAACCCAAAAACTCAGCAGGAGAAGCCATATTTTCATGTACCATATCTAAACTTTGGAACAATCTTCCACCTTCTATAACTACTCTACCTTTTCAAGACTGTGCTCAAATTCCACTTAAATTTGCACTGGCTTTGTCCTTGTTCTAATCCAGACTAACACCCCCCCTTACCCCCCCACCTAGACTCTTAACCCAACTATATTACCACCACTACTAACCACAGTCAGAAATAGCTAGTTGTCTTTGCATACTTTAACATCTTGTCTGACAGCTTTGTTACTAATATAATAAATGACAAGAAACTATCTTAACTTGCAACATTTTCTGTATATACTGTTGATAGTCAGTATCTTGTTATTCTATTAAAGCCAACAACCTGTAATGTTGTTTACTATTGCTGCAACTTTGTATCTCTATCATGTACATGATGTGGAGCTTTTCTCCCCGGGCATCCACTGAAAAAGGACCTGCGTCCAGTTGGAATTTCTCGGTAAATAAATAAATAAATAAATAAATAAATAAATAAATGCAGTAGAATTTGTCAGGTTTCTTTGGAAGTCAGGGGAAACAAAAACAGAAGCATGTGCATTCTGCAAAGCACCTATAACATGGGGAATATGTACTGGTTTAGATGAATCCATACTCAGTAGTTCATAGTGTTTTTTCTGAGACTCTGACACTTCCTTAGTCTCCCATTCCACAAATATTTTGAGTTAGTACTCCCAAATTAAATTTCTTCATTAAAAGAATTGGAGGAAATGGTGTCTTTTGTTTTAATCTCATAATGGGGTAGGTTATGATAGTTGTGAGGCATAATCTAGACCCTTAGCATCATTTTTAGAAAGACTGTCCACATCTGTAGCACAGGAGGATCTCTTTCTCTTAACTAATGTACTAATGGAAGAGAGGGTTGAACAGACTGGATTACCTTAAATAGTACCTTGATAAAACTATACCATTCCTCTGGAGAAGAGTTCTACATAGAAGGGGCGGAAGGAGAAGACAAATATTTTCTCTTTTGAGTACTTTTTTTTATAGGTCTCTAACCTTAAAATTTTAGGGATAGTATCCAAAGACATGACATCCATAAAGGATTTAGTAATGTTCTCCCTTGGACTCAGAGATTATGACCCTTGTTTCTCCCTTCCTGATGAACAGTCTGACAGGACGTGCTTAATTCCTGGATCTTATCTGTTTCCAGAGGTCATGTCAGAGAGATCAGGAGACTTGAACTGACAATCAGATGCTATGAAACCCTTCAGCAAATGTCAGGCCTAGACTTCAGTAAGGAAAGTGAAGTCTGAGATTCCTCGGAAACCTGTTTAATGACTTTTTTTTTTCCTTCTGAGGGGAAAGCCACCAAATGGAAATCTGTCACCATAGTCTCTCATACCAACTCTTTCAGATGTCGATTTTCAATGAATATTTTCAGGAACTTTTCCTGCTCCTTAAGGCAGTTGGAGTAAATGAAAGGCAAATGCAACAGGAATTAGTATCATGTTGATCCCCTAAAGAAAAAAAACACAAGAGGCATGTGAGTACTTATAGGGAATCTGTCTACAAAACAGAAATGTATTCTTCCTGACTGACATCAACAATTTTTAGAAAAAAAAATTCTTCAGAGAAGGCAAGGTTTCCCAATGGGGATACTTATTTTGCCAAATTGTAGCTGAAGCTAACTGTGATGAAGTGACAAGAAGTTTTGGCTGAGCTTACACATGCCAAGGAGTTGTGAGTTTTTTTATGCCCATATGAGCCTCTTATATTAGCACATACTCTTATGCTAAGGGGGCTGATGGTGGATGAGAAAGGAGCCCAAAGCTTTGTAGACTTGCTTATCGCCCAGTCCATGTATACTTCCCATATAGTTACCACTACTGCATCTAATGAAAAACATTTAGGTAATATGATGGGTTGCAACATTATCTGAAAGACAAAAAATGAGGCTGCTAATGTCACAGGTTAGGATCGCTACCCAACACAGAGTGGTACCAATAAATCCAGACCAGGTTTATTAAACAAAACTGACTTCATCAGAACACATAAACACATTTTAACTAGCTATTATAAATAAAAATTGAAAAGTAATGTGATCAATTAAAAATGAATGAAAATAATTAAAAGAACCACCCATTAAAAACATTTTAAAATCTTAAAATAGTTTATATATATATATATATATATATATATATGTATATATATATATATATATATATATATATATACACACACACACTATAAGCTATATACACAAGCTCTAAAAGCCACAGTAAGCTAACAGTTTTGACTAGAGACAGAACAGCATAACAACAAGGGATTTAGGCTTGTATCATATGGGGTATTTCCTTGTGGAGGTAATGGTTGGAAAGACATGGCTGAATTGCATATCTGCTGCAGATACACATGGCTTTGACAAATTCAGAAGGGAAACTTACAAGACTGTGCTCACAGCTTGAATAACCATGTGTGTGTGTGTGTGTGGGGGGGGGGGTAGTTGTGTATGACCTGTTTGACTTGCATCTCCATGGTTGAACAGTCATGTAGAGGACTGGCACCAGCAGCAGAAGGTATTACTATGATGGCCTACTTTGTAATTTTCTGAACTTCTTAACATGGTACGTCAAGAACAAAATTTGTGAGATGCCTGCAGAGAATCCCTTCTCAGGGTAATATCTGCTTCTTCCCATTGGAGAGCCATTGGATGCGGGAAGGGTCACCTAAATCACACACTGGAGCATAGATGTGAATACAGCAATGTACAGGATTTCCTTCATATTGCTGCACACCTTTACACGCTTTAGTTACATAAGCATGTACTGTGTAGCAAGCACAACACCCATTACTTCCCCTGACAGTTTAAGAAAGGCATTAACTGACATGCCCACCAGGAATCCTCCTCTGGATGCCTTCCATGCTGATTGCTGTCCCTAGGGTCTTGAGGGGCTGTGAACAGTGTTTATTACCAATCAACTTGGTTATTCCATCTGTGAGAATGGCTCTACATGCTTCTCTGTGCCCACAATGAATTCACTGCAAGCATTTGTCTCTGCAGTTGAAAATGAAGGATGTTAAACTAATGAAAGTACTTACAGAAAATCCTATACAATTGAAACGATGACAAAGAAAACTAATAAAATGATGGACAATAGCAACAACACAAATAAAATACAGCAAACAAACAAAAAACAAACAAACAAACAAACCACCATTTCCATCAATTATGAGGAAATTCCCCCTGCACCTCCACATTGGAGGCTTTGTCTTTCACAAATCTTACTTTAAAAAAACGCAAAGTCAGACATCTGTGGACAAGAGATAACACCCTGCAGGGGCATCCTCTTTTACGATATGCTTTCAGTTTCACAGACATGACAATATGGACATTCTCTGTAACTGCAGTTTAGTTACTTTTCTGATATTACAGTCTGTGATGTTATAGATTACAATCTAGTACCATGCTCCCTGATATTTCCTCATACTTCTCTCGGTCTTACATTGTTGTATTATACCCTAGCTAAAAAGGGGCAGCATTCTCTCCAAAAAAAAAAAAAAAAACACTGTGATCTGTTAGGAGGAGCTGGCTGTAGCTGTCAATCACATTTGCATAATGTAATCCCCAGGCTCCTGTTTCAGATTTTCCTCACCACTAGTTGAATAGGCAGCAGTCTTATGCTTCTCCTGCCATCTCAGGTTTTATGAATGGTTGAAAATTTAAAAATATCTTCTTCAGCAGCAAACTAAGTATTACTTATTTATTGAGTTTGATTACTAGGGTAGTCACTGATCATGGTAGGCTGTTTGCAGGTACAGTCCAGATGAAGAAATTTACAATCAATCAATCAATCAATCAATCAATCAATCAATCAATCAATCAATCAATAAATAAATAAATACATAAAACAGAACAAATTCACAAATATGGAGTACAGAATCCCATAGACTATCGAACCAATATGTAAATATTATTAACAATGCAGAAAAACGAATGTGAATTAGTATTAGTAGTAAATGTAAGCAGGAACAGCAGGTGAGAGTAGGGAGTCAAAATATAAGTGACACAGGTGAAGAGGAATTTAGGTGATGTGTCCAATGGAATAGCACTTGCAGTCAGATTTTTGACAGAGGAGTCTTTTGAACTGTTTTCAGAAAAAGGGGAAGTAAGAGACTTCTTTAAGGTGCTATAGGATGGATTGCAAACGTTTGGGTGCAAGAATGGAGAAAGAATTGTCAGCATAGTGCAGTCTGGTTTGGTTTGGGGTGTCTGGAGTGAGGGAGTTAATTAGAAAAGGTTGTAGAAGGTGGTTTTATTATGGAGTATGGCTGCAATAGGTTGTAAGGCACCTGGTGTAAGTAGTTTGAAAAGAAAAGACAATAAGGTATATCTCAACTCTATAGAAGACTGGTAGCCATTTGGCTTTAGAGGGTGGTGCAGTGATGTTCCTAAGAAGGTGAATTGGGAATGAAATGGCAGATTTTGTTTTCAATGGACTGTACGATGGATGATATTTTTAGAGGCTGTGGCTGTGATGGAAAGTCCATATTCAAGTTGAATAAGAAAGGCTCATTTGCCTATTTCAGCTCTAGTTGGTCTGGAGAGAAAAGGAAGTATTTTACATGACCAGAATTAGAGAGAACTGATCTTTTTCTGGGTGTTTTCAGTGGGACTTTGGAAGTTAAGTGACTGGTCTAGCCATAAACCCATGTATTTAAAGAATGTGGTTGTTGCTGGTTGGGGAACCATTGAGATCTGTGATGTTGAAATTTTTAGGAGGTTTTTCAGCTCTTGTGGGGCTACAAATATCATACTCTTTATTTTGGAAGGGTTTAGGAGTAGCCTATGGTTGTTTATTCAAGAATTACAGGAGTGGAGGTCAGACTGAAGCTGGGTTTGAATAGTTGAATGTGAGGGGCTACATCGAAGGATAGCCATGTCCGTTGCATAAAGAGTGATAGGAAGGTTGGAGGGTTTGAGTGAGTTTGTTAATAAAGACTGTAAACAACAGTGAGTGAGTATGGATCCCTGGGGCACTCCTCTTTTGATAGGGATGAGCCAGTTTGACTCTGAAATGGCTGTTTGTTAAGAAATGTTGAAACCAGGTGATAGTTCTGTGACTAACCCCAATTTCTTGGAGGGAGTCAAAGAGCAGGAGGTAGTCAATGAGATCAAAAGCTTTGGTAAGGTCTTTTTCCTCCAGTAGATGGCAAATGTTTTAGGTGTGATGGGGAAGAAAGAGGTAATTGGGAACATATGTTTTGGGAGTGTAATGGGTTGTCAGACTTTAAACATTCCCTACAGAATACTCTGTTAGGAATACTGGGTGAACAAATAAGTAACTAAGGAAATTATTTTTTGAGCTGCGATACAGGTTCTGAATTGCTTAGACACAGCAAGGCCTTGTTAAGTTTAATTCTAGTGGCTGCCAAAAAAAACAATTACTAGAAAATGGAAATCAAAATCTCAACCACTTTTGAATTAGTGAATATTGTTTCAGAGATAAAAGAACAGGAAGTGGGATCTTTGAAAAGGGTAGGAATAAATTACATTAAAAAATAGAAATAGTGGGAACAATACATGTAGAATAAATGTTTTGGAGGAAGAATAAGGTTTAGGAGAAGGCAGGAAATGAATAATATATAATGTAACATTGCTTAGATTATACATCACATATATTGTTATCTATCCTAGAATGTTTGTAAATGTGAATTTATTAATATGGCTTGATTACTTTTATATAAATGTAAGTTTTCCAATGTCACAAATGATACTTCAATAAAGGTGTTTTAAAAAAAAACTTTGTTAAGGGCTAAAAAATAAAAAAAAGCTTTGATAAAGTCACTGAAGAGAGCTCCTGAAAATTTTATGTTTTCTATGTTGAGAAGGCTGTCATCTGCAAATCACCATAATGCTGTGCTGGGATTGTGCCCTGTCCAGTCCAGAATCCATGTTGTTTAAGTGAAATGAGTTGATAGTGTTGCATGTAATTGAATAGTTAGTTGAAGATTAGTTTTTCTAGTATTTTCTTACCTGTAGGGAGGATGGAAATAGGGTGGAAGTGGAAGGCATTTTTCTGGTTGAGGATGTTTTAGAAGGGGTTTGACAAGAGCAGTTTCCATATTTCTGGAATTGTGTTTTGAATTAAGCAGAAGTTATAAATATGGAGAAGAGGTGTGGTAAGGAAGCCTTTGCAGAGTGATATAAACTAGGAGGAGGAGGTTATCTGCACCGGGGGTGCATCTAGAGGTATGTTTTCTAGTAGGGGCCAAGGTTTTTGTGAGTAAGTTTCTTAAAATAGATGAGGGGGCTAAAAGGAGGGGGTTTGGTGAGTTGGTGGGAGGTAGAGGTTGTGTTACTGTGGAGGCAGCTGAATTACATGAGAAAGTTAGAGGTTGAGAGTCGACATTGTGAGGTCTGGATCATGATGGGAAGGAGGTGGGATCTGTGGATTTTAAGCCTGTAAGATTTACTTGGGTTCGGTTTGCCTAGCCAAAAAAGATGTTTATTTTTGTAAGTGATTAACAGATTCATGTGGGAGTGGTAGTTGGTTTAGAGATTTGTATGGGTAGTATCATTAACTTTCTGTATAAGGGAGACATTACCTAGGAATCTGGCAATGTAATTTCTCAGGGGACCCAGAAAGTTTAGGTTAAAATTACCTAGAATAACAATATTTTTATATTTGCAGGCAGCTGAGCTAATAATAAAGGATTTAAATTTGTTGAGAAATTGGAAGAGGAAGGTAAGTGACTGCTGTTAAAAAAGTGATTGTTCTTCCAGTTTTACAAGGATCTCGTTGGGTTCACTATCTGAGAAGGTATTTGCTTAGGCAATGATAGTTGGGTTAAGGTGTTTTTTTTAATATAAAGAATGCAAGTGCCCACACATTGTTTAGAGACAGGTCTGTTGTCCTGCAGGTATTTGTAAGATGGCAGAAGATGCTGAAAACTTGGGTTGTTTTGTTTGAGCTATGCTTCAGTAACAGCTGTGATATTGGGTGAGTGGGTTGTAAGGAAGGTGGTTATCTAGTCATGTTTATTAGAAGTACTTAGGAGATGTGCAGGAAATGGTTGAGGTGTCAGGAAAAGGTATGGGTGTTGAGTGGTGGGAGGGACTTGGAATGGATTCAGTGTTGTCTCCAAGGAGAAATATGTGCAAAACTGTGGAGAATGTTTAGAGGTGTTTAGGAAGTTTGAGGTGGGGTTGTTGGGGATTGGTAGGTCTGAAGGAGATAAGTTAATGGGTGTGTGAAGCTCAAGTTGTGTGAGTGGTATCTGGGGAATGAAGTGTGCGAAAGAGTGGGGTAGGTCTTGAGGTTTAAGTGAATGATTGTGGGGCTTTGTGGTAGGCTAGTGAAGGGAAGGCTGAGATATAGCAGAAGAGATGGGGTTACTGATGGCCTAGTGTAATCAATTAAAGGAAGAAGGAATAACATAGTGAGGTGGAGAAGCATTGTGGAGAGTAGGGTAGAAAAGGAGTTCTGAAAATAACTGGCAGGAGTTTAAACAGAGAGTCTGTATGGGAAGGTGAAGGGGTTGAGAATGTTGTGTTGTTTGTTAGTGAATTAAAGACATGTTACAATAACTTATTTCCTGACTGTTTCTAATTTATTTCCCCTGTTAAGACATTTTAAAACTGCAGCTGTTGGACTGTTATATTAAATATTCTGTGTCTGGGATTATGTTTAACAATGAATATTTAAATATTAAGTATTTCCAGAATACTATTTAAAGGTTTCAGCAATCACCTTCTTGGTAATGTCTGACAAAACTTTGAAATAACTGGGTATAAAGCTGTAATTCTTGCAATGCCCAAGTGGGGCAGTAGCTAACCTGACAAAGTATTTATAAACAGTACATTTGCTAGCTGAAGTGATGTTTCTCATCAGAAAGTGAAACTGAAAAATATACATTATCACATTTTTCTAGCCTTTTTTTGAAGTTTGGAAGTGAAACTAAACAGGGGTATCTTGGGAGATTAACTGACCATTCCCTAGTTTTCTGTACGTGTCTACATTAAACTTGTCTAATGCCTCATAATGAAAAAAATGACATTTAAGAGAATAAAGTGATATGTACTGAGTGTTAATTAATGTTAGTGTCAAACTGTATTTCAAAGTCATGTGACTGTTTCCTGTTTTGAATGCAAATAGCATGTCTGTTATCTGATGATTTTATGAGATTGACACAAAAAATGTTTAGTGCTTCTTCTTTTGAAATTGTTTATCAGAAGGTAGAAAAACAAGTTGTTAAATTAAAGCCTGGTTTTTGACTAGTAATAGTATGAACAATATGGGAAAATACCACTTCCATTAACCATTTTGCATAGTGGTCGTTGATATTTTGGAAAAAAAAGTATGGGACATAAAGTTGTACCCATTGGAGGAGTTTAAGTTAAGACGTTTGTGGGACATATGTCATAAGTGCTATGAACTGGGTAAATCATTTTATGGGGGAAGATGGATGTTTTATACACATGCAGTAGTTTGCCAGAGGAGAGCAGATTTGTTTGTCTGCAGCTGCCTTTGTATAAAAATACTGTAGTTTTTTTTTTTCTGGAAAACAGTGTTTATAACACTGGACATGGTTCATTTAAGTTTTAATATTTTAGAGAGATATTCTTTATACATGACTTTTTAAACTTGATTTCATTGCAACTTTCTTGATAATGATGAAATATACTTGGCTGCAACTAAAAAAAGTAAAAGGTTGTTGTTGCTTCTAGAAATAATATCAGTGTCATAACATCATTGCTAAAAAGTTATATTTTGCTGGCAATATGTCTGTAAAAGCTTTACATATCTTACTGATTATAATAAATTACTGTAGTATGCAAATGAACACGTAGTCTGCACTGGTGGTTCTAGTTTTACTCAGGCAGCCTGAGTGTGATTAGTGGCTTATGAGCGTGATGGCACAGACATGGGAAGATGTGTTTGTCCATTCTGTGCAGGGGAAGCAGTGTACCTGTCCAGTGGCAAATGCACATTGCCTGGATTTCCCAGAAGAAACTGGGGAAACTGCCATGTGATGTCTTCTGTGGTTGGTTGGGTGGGTGAAGCATCCTGATGATGTTAGCCCCTTGTGGAAGTGAGGGGTGATACAGCACAAATGATCATTGCACATCCCACCCATGGATTGTGGCAGGGTGGGTGCCAGGGCTTAAAGATACAAAACCCAAACCATCCTTGATGGTTGCCTTTATTATGATCCCTCCCTGTCTATGCTCACCCCTGTGATGGGACTGAATGGGACAAGTGGTGGGAGGGGGCTAATGCTCAGCAGGCATCAAAGATTAAGTGTTCTACAAAGAATGAATATTTAACTTCTTCATTTCAAGATTCTTGTTTTATTGCGTTGAAAGTAAAATGTTAAAGATCTTGGCTCCTGCTTTGAGATTTCTGCAACATATGTACTAAGCTATTTGTCATGCTTTTTAGTTTACATTTAGATCAACTACTCTGTCTGTTATGGATTAAAATAGCTATGATTAAAAGAGCAGTCTTATCCAGATAACATTAACTCAGACATTAGAACAATTCCAGGTTCCGCTGGTGTTCTGTTTGGTGCTGAAACAATTTCTTTGATTTAAGAACTAAAGAACAAGGGTAAAGTGAAACAAAAGGAAATGTATCTAACTATATGCGTAATTCTTCACGTTCTTCCTTTCATAGGAAACTATAAGAAATTACTTACCGTCCAGAAAGGATTTGGAATAAGTGTTTTTCCTCTGGAGGTTCAATCTTCCAGTTCTAGGTTTTATATAAGAGGTAGAAGTTTTTCCAGAACTGAAAGCTGTAAGGGATATGGTTCCAATCATGCTTCTGTAACCTCCATATTCAGAAGACAGAAGCTCTAAGGGAAAGGTTCCAGTCACTCTTCTGTCACTTCCATATTCAGAAGACAACTATTGTAATTGGCTGTCTGCACCTCACATCCCTGCAGCAGAAAGGGGTAATGTTGACAGTTATTCTGATAGTGTCTGTCTTTCTTACCATTCCAAGAGCCCACTTAGTTGGGACAAAAAAGTGTGTGTACCTAATTCTTCTTCTTCTGGCTGCTCCCGTTAGGGGTCGCCACAGTGGATCAACTGTTTCCATTTCTTCCTGTCCTCTGCATCTTGCTCTGTCACACCAGCCACCTGCATGTTCGCTCTCACCACATCCATAAACCTTAACTTAGGCCTTCCTCTTTTCCTGTTACCTGGCAGCTTCATCCTTAGTATCTTTTTCCCAATATACTCTGTATCCCTCCTCAGCACATGTCTAAACCAACGTAATCTTGCCTCTCTGGCTTTGTCTCCAAACCTTCCAACCTGGGCTGACCCTATAATATACTTATTCCTAATCCTGTCCATCCTCGTCACACCCAGTGGAAATCTGAACATCTTCAACTCTGCCACGTCAAGCTCTGACTCCTGCCTTTTTGTCAATGCCACTGCCTCCAACCCATATAACATAGCTGGTCTCACTACCCTCTTGTAGACCTTCCCTTTCTCTCTTACTGGTACTTGTCTGTCACAAATCACTCCTGACACTCTTCTCCACCCACTCCATCCTGCCTGTACTCTCTTCTTCACCTCTCTTCCACACTCACCATTACTCTGAACTGTTGATCCCAAGTATTTAAACTTATCCACCTTCGCCACCTCTACTCTCTGCATCCTCACCATTCCTCTATCCTCCCTCTAATTCACACACATATATTCTGTCTTAGTCCTGCTGACCTTCATTCCTCTTTTCTCTAGAGCATATCTCCACCTCTCCAGGGTCTCCTCCACCTGTTCTCTACTCTCACTACAGATCACAATGTCATCTGCAAACACCATAGCCCACAGGGACTCCTGTCTGATCTCGTCTGTCAACCTGTCCATCACCATTGCAAATAAGAAAGGGCTCAGAACTGATCCTTGATGTAATCCCACCTCCACCTTAAATGGATCCGTCACTCCCACCGCAGACCTCACCTCTGTCACACTACCCTCGTACATGTCCTGCACCACTCTTACATACATCTCTGACACTCCCGACTTCCTCATACAATACCACAACTCCTCTCTAGGCACCTTGTCATATGCTTTCTCTAAATCCACAAAGACACAATACAACTCCTTCTGACTTTCTCTGTACTTCTCCATCAACACTCTCAGAGCAAACATTGCATCTGTAGTGCTCTTTCCTAGCATGAAACCATACTGCTGATCACTAATCATCACCTCCCTTCTTAACCTAGCTTCCACTACTCTTTCCAATAACTTCATGCTGTGACTGATCAATTTAATCCTTCTGTAGTTACTACAGCTCTGCACATCACCCTTATTCTTAAAAAAAGTGGTACCAAAACACTTTTTCTCCATTCCTCAGGCATTCTCTCACTTTCTAAGGTTTCATTAAACAATCTAGTTAAAAACTCCACTGCCGTTTCACCTAAACACCTCCATGCTTCCACAGGTATGTCATCTGGACCAACAGCCTTTCCATTCTTCATCCACTTCATAGCTATCCTTACTTCCTCCTTGCTAATCCACTGCACTTCATGATTCACTATCCACACTTCATCCAAACTTCTCTCCCTCTCATTCGCTTCACTCGTCAGCCCCTCAAAGTACTCTTTCCATCTGCTCAACACACTCTCCTCGTTTGTAATTTTACCAGATAATTAGAGTGTACCTAATCATCTGGTCAAATTAATTTTACTGTTGAGATACAAGAAAAAATGAACTATTGCTACTGGTAGCTAATAACAAAGACATCAGAATAATTTGAGAACAAAGTAGCTCTCATTCTCACAACACATGGATGAAGATACCCATCATAATGGTGTCTTCTTCCTACAAAGTAATAATATTCTGTTCTGGGATTTTTCCAAGATGAGAAGGATAATTATCATGATTCTATTTTGGATTTTTTCTAGCATGATAGGCATAGGATCTTTAGAGGCCACTTCTAGACTTATCTGACAATAGCAAAGACCTCATTGTTAACTGTTTCAAGATGGTGACACTAAAAATCATCTTACCTTTGTTGGTTCCAGAAGAGGGGTAGCTACTGTGGACATCAGGGATATATTCTGGCATATTTAAGTCTACTGTCCTTAGTGGAAGTTCTTTGGTATCATGTAGCAGCCAACACATTGTCTACATTCCTCCTCTATGGTTTGACAGCAGCACAAAGGTATTCTACAAGTGCCTGGCTGGACTAGTCATACCACTCAGATCCAAAGGGATCCATATCTATCTTTATTTGGATCACTGTCTGAACCAGGCCCAATCCCATCACCAGTCGATGAATGATTGGTTTGTGATTTATGACCAATAAAAACTCAGGCCTGATACTTGTGCCAACAAGTTCTTCTGTGTGGGCAGTGATGGGCACTGTTCAACATTAGATATTCTTGATGCAGGAAAGGGAAAAGACTATGACATTCTTATTTATTGAGGTGATGCCCTTAGGTTCAGTGCCCTACAAAAGCTTTTATGTCTTCCTGAAAGCATATGTCAAACAGTATCATGATGATCCAACATGCCAGTCTACAACTAAGAAAGTTTTGCCATTATCTCAGAAACCTGTCCTTAGAATTGTTTGGGTGTAGAACCGCCATTGATTTGTGCAATAGTCAAAGAGTATAGTAGTGGGTTTCTGCAGTTACTGAAGTATAAACTACCCCTTCATTTTACAAACCATGGTGATAAAATCATCAGATACAGGTAGGAGTCTTGAAAGGTAAGGAAACATGGCCTCTGCTTGCTTACCCCTGAGTCTGAAAGAGCTGTTATCAGCAGATTTTGCTATATAAACATTAATGTTCATTCTGTGCTCTGATGTCCTGCACATAGTCACCGAAGTGCTAGTGTCATGTAGTTCATAAACTATCAGGGGGTTGGAGGGCCCTACATGATCTTATATAATTTTAGGTTGGCCATGCAGCACTGGGATCTGACATTGTTAATGAGTCATAATCCGTTGGAAGTCCAAATACAAGGAGAAAGCAACATTTAGGAAGCTCAATTAAGCTACAGAATCTCATGCAGATCACAAATGACAACTCATTCCAGATGTTATTTCTTAAAATCACATGTAAGTGGAGATCCTGGATGTATAGCTATGTATGTCCTTGGGCTAGGCTCAATTTCCTAAATGTTTTACCAGGAAATGTAATGCTAAGTTGATAGTCTGAAGAATAAGTCTTCTTTAAGCATATCCTTCCACTCCTTCAATCCAAAGGGTTCTTGTAAACACATAAAAGGCAAAAATGATCCTAATAGTTCTCATCTAATCAAGAGAGTTATGTTTTCAATTTTGAAGGAGATTGTAGCATAGTTTTTCTGTGTATTGCTCAGAGAAGATCTTCAGTTCCGTGGGAAGCAAAGTTTGGTATTCTGTTCAGTTATTTAGTACAGTGAGTATAAGGATGAAGAAATGTTATCATTAAAACATGAACTAGCATCACCACTAAGTGCGCTTTTCAATCATAGCATAACCACAGACTTTGTTCCTGCAGAATGAAGAACAACTACAGTTATTCCGCTCCACAAAGGGGGCCTAGCAACAGACCCAAGGAATTGCAGACCCATAAGTCTGACCAGCCTCATCTGTAAGGCCGTGGAACATATCATTATAGACCTTATAAATAAAGAGATAGATGAGCTCTAAACCCTGGATCCTACCCAAATTGACTTCATAAAGGGCAGATCCTGCCTGTTAAATCTGGTGGATTTCTTTGAAAGTGTGACCAAGGCCATTGATGAGGGCAGATCTGTGCACACAGCATACCTCAACTTGGCAAAAGCTTTTTACACAATCCCACATTCAGGCATTACCGATAAACTTAGCAAAATGAATATAAAGCCCTTTGTTGTAAGATGGGTTGCCAGCTGGCTCACAAACTGTACACCCACGATCAGAGTGGGTGACTTCACATCAACCAACAGACCTGTTACCAGCGGGGTGCCACAGGGGTCAGTGCTGGGCCCTCTACTGTTTGGTATATTCTTCTCAGAAGTTTAGGTCAAAACTAAAGGATTGTGGATGACAAAGTTTGCAGACAATTGCAAACTAGGTGTAATCATTGAATCCCCACCTAATGTCTGTATACTCCAGGATGGTCTCACACAGACCAACAACTGGTGTAGTAGTCACAAACTGAATGCATAAAAATGTATCATTATTCCCTTTGGTACAAACAGCATCCGTTCATACTGTCAAATCAACAACAATACCCTAAGTACCCATGAAGTGGTAAAGGACCTGGGATCACAGGTTGACTGTGACCTTAACTTCAGCCACTACATGTCTAACATTGTAAGGAAAGCTTTCCACATAGCTCACTTGATTAGTAAAGGGATCACCAGTGGTGGCTGGTGACTTCAAATCGAGGGGGGGGGGCTGCAGGAGACAGCTGAATGAGTGGGGCCAATGGGAAGGGGTGTGGCCAACTAGAAAGGGGAGGGGCTATGCTGAAAATCACAAAAACTGGAACTTTAATTAAATATGCTGCCCTGGGTACCAAACCATCATTACAAGAGTCCAATCAAGACAAAATGAAGTGTAGAAGAAAAAAATATTTCAATTCTGCATGACAGCTTACTTAATATCTAGACAGAAACAAAAAGGTTGCAAGGCATAAAAAAAAATTACTTTTTAAATACATTACTGGAATGTTAGTCAAAGTCAAGTATAAGAAAAAGAAGCAACACTCAACTCAAAACACTTTTCCTTGCACTGCAGTTCTAATTATAATTTATATTTAGCTTTATAAAAGTACCAAATAACATGCTGAAAGTAGCAATCTCTGTGATATCCCCACTTGTAAAAATGTTTCCTATCCAAAAAAGACCTGCTGCCTGACAACTATCTACTTGTTTCATGGGGAAAACATGATCAAAGTAAAAAATGAACAGCAAAGAAGAAACAAGCTAAAGATAAATTGCTTAAAGGATTACTGCACAGGTTATGGACCACACATGATAGATTGGCATTCTGTTTAGTTTACAGGTAAAGTCTGCAAAGATGACTGCAAGTCTCCAACAAAGGTAATGAGCTTCTTAAAATACTGTAATCCTGTCCTTTATTACAAATACTGCCATATGCATTTCAATACCCAAGGCTTATACGTTATCTAGTTATGTAAGTATTCTCTGCATGGCAACAACAAAAAGGCTTTCAGTGTTGGTAATTCTTTAACATTATGCTTATGAAAGTTTACTTGCATCTTCAATCTCAGACAAGCTTACCTGATGGTCATGAAAGTATTGCTACTTAAATACAGAGCAACAGGCACTTTCTGAATAATAATAAGCATACATCAACAGCATAAAAATATGACAAAAACCAGAACATTCCGCAAAATCAAGCAAGGACAGATGAAAAGCCACTGTAGTACTTGTGTCTACCTTGGATGGCGGGATTCTCTGCACACTTACACTGCATAACTGCTCCTTGCCTTGCTTGGACACATCCAGAGTCACTACATGGGGGAGTGGGATGCAACAAGTATGACACAATTTGAAATGTCTCTGGCTGACTGTGATGGCCCTGACACATTTGTCATACCTCTGAACCTCAGAGCAAGAAATCTGGACAAAGCCGTATGTAGAAGTGGGGCAAAGGCCCAAAAATAAGGACAATATTTAAATATTGCTCTTATAAACTTTCTAATAGAATACTAGGTCTTGCATTAGTATGAATTTTCTGAAGGGTATGAAATGTGAAACTCAAATGTCTGTCATTATTTTCTAACTTCAGTATTTAATGATTTGCCTCTAATTTGCCAGAAAAACACAGTTTTATGAAAAATGGACCAAAAATGTGATGCAAAAATATAAAGTAGCCACACAATACAGCTGGGAACCTGTCAAAGAAGGGACACTTTTTTAAATATTAGTACTGTTAACTTGAGCAGCTGACAAAATAAACAAATCTACATGCATTTCTGAAATAAAAGTAATCTATAACTCTGATTATTACAGTTATTTATTAATTGTAAACCCTCCACGTTTTCTTCCAAAATTGCCATTTTGTGAAGGGATTATTAGAGGGAGAGCAACATTTTGAGCCAAAATCGGGGACAATTGAGAGGTTTGAATATGCCTAATTCTATAAAGCAATTTATTTGCACGTACCTCTCAACCTGTTAATGCAGGAAATCTGGACAAGGCCAAATATGTTGGGGGAACATACAAACAGTACTAAAAATTGCTCTTGTATAAACTTAGTTGATAGAATAACAGGTCTTGCTTTAGCATGTATTTTTCTGAAGCTTATAAAGTCTGAAACTCAATGTCTGTCAATATTTAGTGACTTAATTCCTAAATGATTTGCCAGAAAAACATACATTTTATGAGGAACAAACCAAAAATAAGAAGCAAAAATCTATTCATTCTGTGAAAATCTGGACAGTTGAGAGGTATAGTTCAGCTGGGGCTGTCTTTGAGTTTGCCACCCTTCCCCCTCACAAAATCATTCCAATGTCCCATTACTTGGCTATTTCACCCCATTTACCATAAGCACTGTAATGTGCATACTGCTTTACTTTTACAATGATTTGGATTTCATTTGAAAGTTTTATTTTGCATTTTACAGCACAAACACTAAGACATCTGCTAAACAATGCAATGCAGTCTCACAATGAAAATAGACTTAGCATTAAAACTTCTCTGCCCTTGAAACTCACATTCATTGAAACAGCATTGAAATCCACATTCAAAGAAAATACATTTGGCTAGTATAAAGATTAACTTTGGGCTGTTTTCAAATGATAGGCTCCTTGCACACAAGACACACATGTGTTGTTTGATACACCTTCCTGATTGTATTAAATTATATTCATTGTATAATACAGTACAGTTGTTAGAGGGTGGTCTAAATTTATTGTTTTGAACATTTTTCTAGTAAACAATGAAACAAAATGCATGCACAAATAATGACAAAACTGCCCAAATGAGAACATTTCCATCATAAAAGTCTACTCAAACTTCTACAATTCACCAGTATCAGTAAATATGCACAATCTCTGCAGAAGTAAAAGTCATCTATAAAATTCCACATTAAAGAGATCTGTAACTAATGAAGAGGTTGCTGCTAGCAAACAACTTTATATTTCATTGTTTCATCTACAAATAAAGTGCCAGTATCTTCGCCAAAGAGGACATTCTCAGTAAGGCAGCATCCACCCCCTGTGGGAGTAGAACCCACAGCCTTCTGCATCAAAAGCAAGTACACTACCTGTTGTGCTATTAACAATGCAAGCAGACTTAGCATAAGCAGCACTAAACTTCTCTTCCCCTGCAGCTCTCCCCTCCTTGTAAAATCTACTCGACACTCAACTGTATCTCTCAACTTCACAGCACAAGAAATCTCGAAAAGATCAACATTTATTGGGGGGGGGGCAAAAGCCCAAAAACCAGGGACACATTTTAAACATTGCTTGTATAATTTTGGAAAGATGCTAATATAAAATGCTGTGTTACCACCATACATTTCACTGCCAAAACTTGGACCCAGGACCCTGTGAAACAAAAAGTCAGAGCAACATAACCACTATGCCAAATCAGCTGTTTTATGAAAAAGTGGAAGACTGAAACTTAAATGGCTACCATTTAGTGAATTCAGTTTTCAATATAGCTGTCACCCTCTTAGCACAAAACACCTGGACAAAGCCAGTAATGGGGGAATACAGCCCTCAAACATATTCAGTGAATTCAATTCTCACCATAGCTCTCAACCTTAGCACAAAAAAACCTGGACAAAGCCAATAATGGGGGAATACAGTCCCACAAATAGGGAAAATTTTCAAATATTCATCTTATAAACTTAGACAATTACTAGAATAAAAGGTTTTGTGTTACTATGTACTTTCTGAAGAATATGAAGCCTGAAATTTTTATTTATTTAACATTTGTTAACCAGGAAAGTCTGACTTGGAACAAAAGCCAATTTTCAGCAGAGGTCCAGGGAGAAATACTGCAGGCACATGTCTTTGTAACGTGGGAGGACACCAGAGCAAACCCACAAACAATCACAGGGAGGACATGCAGACTCCACACAGAAGGCACCCCAGCCAGTAATCAAACCAGAAAACTTCTAGCTGTGAGGCAACAGTGCTACTACTGCACCATCAACTATCTGAGGAATTAAAACTTCGGAAACCACAGATTTTATGATGAACAGAACAGAACAAAATATGACGCAAAAATCTGCAAAAGTTTCACAGATGGTGGTGGGTAGGGAATTCAAGGTTTTGTTACCTGCACCCAGGGTACAGGGTTCAAGCCTGAGATATTCTCTAACCAAAACCAGCAGGTATCCTGAGTTCTCTCTATAGCCACCAGTATAAATCAGTTGGGGCATTACACACACACACACACACACACACACACACACACACACACACACACACACACACACACAAAACAGCTTGAGTACAAGTTCCTGCAATGATGATAAAATAAAATCTAAACAGCAGCAGCTTCATCCTGAGTATCGGCTCATCTGCGTTCATGTGCCGGAGTGCACACTTCCGGTTACTGTTTGTGAATGTTCCAAGACTGCTGACCTTGCAGTCCAATCCCCTTCCAGTCTATGCAGTTAGCACTGCATATACTTCTGGGACATCAGCAGTCTGCTGCCTTCTTCCTGAATCTGGACTGGAAAGGCAGCAGTCTGGATTCACTTTCTTTGTGAGAAAGTTATTGGATTGTGCCATTGTGGTTCATAGCTGGGGGGGCTGCAGTCCAATATCATGAGCTGCCACAGGACATCACCTGAAGTTATAACCCCTGCTATACTCAGCACTTATTCAGCCCCATAATTGAGTATAATGCCCCATTTGTTATAACCCTCGCTATACTCAGCACTTATTTGGCCCATAATTGAGTATAACGCCCCATTTGGTATGTACCGTACTAAGCACCTTTAGCAATTAGGGACCTCAGAAGTTTCTAACAAAGAAGATCAAGGGCCTCCAGCATGTGCCTTACATGGACTGACTAAAGTCCCTGATGCTATACTCCATACTGTATAGACTTTTTAAGGGAGACTTATGCCTGGCCTTCAGAGCAACCCACAACCCAAATCTAATGAATTTACTGCATATACATAAATTAAATGGGTCTAGGGCTGCCTGTTCCAGGGACTTAAATATGGCCTGCAACTTAAATAGGATATACTGGAGGGACAGATTTATCTCCCAGCGACTGCCACATCTTTGGAACAGGCTACCAATTCATGTGAAACAGAGCACCTGTATGACACTGTTCAAGAGAAACCTGGACGTGTGGATGGGGCATTGTAAATTCTTAGCAGGGAGAGTGCCCACAACTCTCCTGGACATGGGCAGTCATCACTAATTCAATCTTGGGTATTGACTAGTACTTGTATGGTATTACATTGGGTTGAAATGGTTAGGCTTAAAATGACCTTCAGGTCGATAGCCTAGTAATCTCCTATGTTCCTATGGTACTGCAGTGAGAGTCACTCACCACAACAGATGACTGATTCATCCTTATTCTTGCAGTCTAGACATGCTCATCACCTCTACTTTTGTATTTGATACATTGTTTTATTTCATGTTATATGTTCAGTTTTTACAGCTATGTTACAATGTTGCATTACTTTTTAGCTTACTTGCTTGATGTATGCATGAAGTGATACAGATTGGGCTTGCTGATGTTGCTGCTTATCAGACCAAGCTGATGGTCCCCATGCAACTGTAGACATACTGGAAGCATTGTGATTTGAAACTTATTTCGGGAGGCTGGCTAAGAAGTCTGAGAGAATAAAGCTGCCAGAGGTTGGGTTATGCAAATATGATTGGTAAACAGTGGGAGCTCCCTACAGCAGCTCACTGTAGTTTACTGTTTGTACTATTTTGGGGATTACTAGTTCAGTGGCAGCACATTTTTTGATTTTTCCACCATTTTACCATAGTGTCTCAAGTTTTTCTCACCCATTTCTCCCAGTGAAAACACCCCACCTTTAATATATATCACTAGCTTCACCAGATAGACTGCACAATTAGTCAGCTTTCCTTAAGCATGTATGGAGATGTAAAGCCAGTGTGCTATTCTTGCAATCAAACAGAAGACACTTTGACCTGCAAACCAAGTTACAAGATAACTTCACTCAGTTATGCACATGGTTCACACCTAACAAACTATTAATTAACCCTTAGAAATATAATGTCGTGGTCTTTGCCTCAGTCAAGAAATTACCCCATCCCTCCTATTCTCTTAACATTTCTTAATGGGAATATGATACCTAATGTCACTGGACAGAGGTACCTAGGCCTTGACCCCACTAATTCCTTTACCACACACAACGATTTTGTAACTAATGATGTTCTTGCTCAATTAAAACAATGTTACAATATCAGTCACCTTCTCTCACACAGGGCCTTTGCTAAAAGTATTTTAATACCCAAACCGATATATGGCCTTCCTTTTCTCATTACACATTTAGTCCATAATACTCACAGAATACATAATGCTGGGGATAAAATCTGTTAAGTCAGTCTATTAACAGAGACCTCAAGGTACACAATTGTACTTTGCTAAAAAATCCCAAATGGATTTCAGTGGCTGTCATAGGGCCACTTTTATTCTAATTTGCAAGGTTCTAAGTCATGGTCATTGCCATCCTCTAAAAGTAAAACTACCATTACAAGACCTGGAGACATCAAAAATCTATAAACCATTAAAAGTTTCAAATATACACTTAGAGAACATCTCTTTATAGTATTTACCTGCAGCTGCACCCATGACAATGGTTAGGTAACTTACCATCCCATATCATGAATAATAGAATCCATTTAATAAACTTTTCTCAACCTCTTAATGTAGCTTTTTTATGTGTAGATTTTGTATGTACATAGGATTATTTGTTTATACATTTTATGCATGTTTGCACTGTATTTTATGCATATATTGGCTTGTATTTTTTCTTTGCTCTTCTCTCAGTGCTATCTGACTGGATTTTTTTAATTCTTACCCTATCTGCATTGAATCCTATCATTTACTCTTTTTGTATATGATGTTTATAGGTTCATAGTTCATAGTTTAATACTAAGTTTAACTGCCCTTGCTAGCCATTTTAAGCCTAGCCAATTATCCCTTGTGAGACTCAAACCCTGCACCTTGTGTTTGTAAGGCAAACACCTTAGCCATTAAGCCACCCATATTGTTGATTAGTAAGATTCTAATGTACTTTCTCCTCTTTGATCTCAGGTTCTGGCTGAAAAAAATCAATAGATCAGCCCATTTACCTAGTGAACAAACAGCAATAAATACATAATAAAATAAATGCTTAATTATTATATTTTAGCATATTTGCAGAAACTTACACTGAAATATTTTAAGTCTTGCACAGTTCCTTCTTCCAAGCACAATAATGTTCTTACACTCAAACTTACAACTTTGTCTGCAATTTTATTCAGTCTTCTTAGCAATTTGTACCACTAAACAGAAAACACTTGCCAAACTTTAAGATTGTCCAGTTACATTATCTCTCTCAGTCTGACTCCTGCACAGGTTCTCAAGCCTTTTCTGTCCAGCTCTGCTTTTCCTTAGACTTAGTGGCTCTCTCCTTCTGCTTCTACCCCTCCCTTTTTACAAGAAGGGTGGGCATGGTTTCCTCCTTTCAGGTCATATGGAATCCCCCTCCCACAATGGCCAACCATCACAGCTCCATACACCCCACAGCAATTGCTGGGGGGGCACTGTACCATGTTTTAGAAGAAAGTTGGATGCCCTATATAGACTATAAGGAGAATTATGAGTCCATTGTTTACTATTATGGTAAGTATTACAAACAGCTGTGCTTTCCCCATTGTGATTCGGACCTGATAATACAGAATAGACAGTCTTGCAGTGAGTCCTGTTAGAAGTGTGGATAAATTATTTTATAGGTGGTCAGTGTATCAGAAGACAGAGAGCTGGAAAAGAGCAACAGTCCCATGTACTTGAACTGTTCTGTAGCTATTGTGTTATTCATAATCCTGTAGTTCACAGAGGCACAAGGACAGTCGAATCAGCTGAGTATGACAATCAGTACTGATTATGGTAAAGTGCAGCCATGTGCAGAAATGCTCACAGCAGATCCACTTATTCTAATTGGCCTAAGTTGAATTCCATGAAGTTTAGTCATATGTGGAAGACGCTGTATGACTGTTGAGACCATTGCACTTGTTTCTGTAAGGGAGACACTTGTGCTATGGTGTGATTAATAAAACACAGTGTAGCTGAGCCTAATTTGCATAATAAGTTTGTAAATCATCCTCAGCTTATGCCAGTTTTCCTCAATCCTCCATTTTGGGATGATCTTACCTGTGTCTGGTGCTGATAGATCATGTAAAACTTCACTGAACTGAAACAATTTTTGTAACAGGAGCAAGAAGGAATGAGTTGGGAAAGGCAGGAATCCGTGTAATTCATTGTCAGTTGTTGAATAGTATCCTTACTTTCCTGATAAGACATTCAATTTAATACTTTTTCACTACTTAAGAGTGACATGACTGGGAAATGCATAAAGTGCCACTGCTACTGCTGTCTACATGAATCAGGGTGCTTACAGCTATTACTCTGAATGGGTAAAGGGGCAGGTACATTCAGATAATGAATGGATGTATTACTGTACTTAATAGCACACACTCTTAGCAAACACATACATGCATATCTACTGCTTCTACTGCCGAGGCCAGTACAACACAGGCAGTAGGAACACAACATTAAAAAACACAAGTCAGAGCGAGTGCTGTGAGCCGAATGTGTAATACAGTGCTATTCGGCCTGCATTTACATTTTTTTTTTATAAAAGGTTGGCACATTTGTTACAACATTTGATGAAATGTAGTATGTTGTAACGGCAAGAACCAAGACAGAAGAGACAGCTTTAGTCATGAGGAGAATTGCATCCTTATGACTTCTCTAAGGAGATATGGGAAGCACCTTCTTGGAAAAGGGGCCAAAATAAGCAGAGATTGCTTAGACTTTGAATCTGTTAGTGGCTTACAGTAGTGCTCTACCTTTTCCTTGATGTAATTGCATGAAACTTACTTAGCCATAAATGCATATTTTTACATCATATTTGTACTTGAAAAAATAGTTTTGTGCCACTGACATTGTGTAGCTGTGTTTCAATTTGTTTCATTTTGACTTTTAATGGTGGAATAAATAGGCACAAGAGATATATTTTCCAGAGGAGGTGGTAATGAGGAAGCCATAGACAGCTACAGTGTCCAGTTTGATGTGTGCTCTGACCAGGACCTGCACTGTCAGCTATTTTGGATTTGTATTGGTGCAAGGTTAGTCGATGAGAATGATACAGGCAGCAGTACTCCACTGCAAGATTTAATATCAAATATGTTATTTCTAAGCATCTTATGAGCTCTACAAGGTAAAGGAAAACAGATTATGAGGTTTTATGAAGGATCCACAACAATGACAGTAAAGCCATGAACTGGAACCCAGGATTCAAGCACGTTATTTTTTCTGGAACCACATGAATCAACATGACTTGTTCTAATGCATCAGCAGTGACTAATGGGTGAAGAGATAGGTATGGTGAGACATGGCCAATCACAGCTGCAAAAATGTTATCAAGAGACTAAGAATGCTTTTTTCTTGGAGACTGGAGAAACCAGAGGAGGTAAGACATGGTTTAATATTGAGGGAAGTTGGGAAGAAAGGGGGAGCAAAGTCCAATCAATGTGGATGGAGGACTAAGAGAATAGTGAAGTGTCAGTCCAGACAGTACAGAAGTAGAAAAGACATAATGTAGGTATGAGATTGATTTTAATTTGAACTTTTTAAGAGTAATGTTTGTAATTAAAAAGTTGAGAAAAAAGATCCTGAAGGTTAGCAATGATTTGTGAGTTATAACTGGGGGTTAATTTAAGTGAGCTGGTGAAGTCATAGCATTTTTCAATTGTAAATATCAGAATGATAGCTAATAAGAGGAAAGTGAAGATCAGAAATTTTTGACAAAATCTAGGGCGGGCAAAACACTGGATGCCATGTCTATCACCTGCCAGAGTAACCGGCAAGTGTTTTGAAAGCAGAGAAGAATCTTTAGGTACTTAAGAGAGAATGTTGGAAAGGCAAAACTTGAAGTATGTTGGGGTTAGGACACTAGATTCTGTAAAATTAGCCAAAACACTAGAAGCTATTATTTATTTTTATTTATATTGATTTACCAGGCCACTTATTGGTACAAGCCAGTTGAATACAATCACAGATATGAAATAATTATATATGGTACATAATTATAAAATAATACATATGGGCATGTCAAAAGAAGGTAGATGAGTTGGAATCAGATTACTTCCAGTTCGATACCATGAAAAATATCAGTGAGATATGGTGCAATGACAGAGAACTGAAGAGGAAGAAAGCTACAGAAGGACTGAAAAATGTAGTTCAATTGATAATTGTGCAGTCGCTTTTACTAGTGGTAGGTAAGTTTGTTTGTTTGTTTATTTATTAACTTGGGGAGAACATTTGATTAATTGAATTTTGTTATGTTTATAACATAACAACAAAGAATGTACAGTATGTAGAGAAAACAGAGAAAAAAAACATTGCCACAAAATTTAACATTTAGCAACAGGCTTACACTAAAAATATATAAATATATACAATGCTCACCTCTTACTCCCAGTATATCCCTGAAAAGAAAAGGTACAGAGCAAATCAGCCCTGCCACCTTCATTGGTCAACTGCAATAACATTAAGATCTTCTTCCCTCAAGACTCTTGTAGTCACATTATATCACAGAACGTTAACATCATAAGTCACCAACGAGGAAACTTTTGACAGTGCTTTGGAATGGAGAGTTTCTGTCCAGAGCTCTTAAAGGAATATAAGATATTATTCAAATGTTTACAGAGAGACTGGTCCACGTTTTCGCTCTGTGCTCTATCTATTTCCATTACTTTGCACACAAGAGTTTCACTACAGTAGCCAAAACCCAGCAAACCTCCAGTGGGGGTGAGGAGTGAGACTGAGTCTTGATGGTTAAACCAATTATCCAGAATTTACATCCCATTGGGAGTGCTGACCTGTGTAGGTTAAACTTTAGACAGTCCCAATACGTATGAATGTTGTCAACTCCTTTCCATCCAATACCACCAAAACAAACTATCTGACATCGTCTTAACCCTCAATTCTGTATGCAACTGATGGTCTTGCTATTTGAGCCAATTACTAAGCTTGTTTGGTGAGAACCATACCTATTCCTATTCTGCCTTAGACAAGTGTACTACTGTCTGCCTTCTCTGTCTGGATTTCATCAGTCTTTTAATGCCATAGCCTTTTTTCCTTAGGTCTTTATATATAAGACTGACCTGACCTTTGCTGACCCTACTCCATTTTTCCCACAATATTGTTTCTTTTGACATTTTCACTGGGGCTATATATTCCTTCCATATATGGCTAATCTGTTCCATTCCTACCCCCTCACAACACATTCCACACACATCCTGCCAAAATCCTTAGTCTTAATACAATCTCTAAAATTTGGCTGCGTAGCCAGACTCATTTTCCTACTGAGTATTGTTTGACTGATTTGCTAATCAAACCTCTTATTTTAGGGTGTTATCATATAATGCTTGATGAACCCTTTCCCCATTCTAGGCCTCTTATCTCTATACTTTCACTATAAGCCTGCTTAAGAATGTCATACGGCATTTGAGAGTAATATTTTTGTAGCTTCATCTGCATTCCACCCTGTATAATGAAAGATGACCTTGTCATTATTTGGCAAAGCTTAAAAGCCACAGTATAACAAGCCAAATGTGGAAGACCAAGCCCCCGAAAGAATTTTGGGATATATGCTGTAGATGCTGATATCCTTCTTCCCGCACTTTCCAATGCTTTAGAATTAATTGAATTCTGTAGATATTTTAATCCAAACTGTTTGGCTAAGATTAGAGTATTCATAGCAGAATATAAGAAACAGGGCATCAACATAATTTGTACTGCCTGAATCTTTCCTGATAAAGAATTTAAATGATCCATTTTACGTAAGGCAACTTTTGTTGTACCCACTAGCCCCTGTCAGTTGCTCTGTATTGTAGAAGTGAGCATGCTTCCCAATTTTAGACCAAAATATTTAACTGTCTTATCTACTGATATGCCCCTACTGTCCAAGTCATAATCCAGTCTATTACTCTTGATTACCACTGACTTCGAGAGATTACATTTCAGGCCCAGAACTTCCCCAAACTGTACAAACATGTCTAACACTTTCCCTAATACCTGTGGCAGCTGATAGTTCCATTATGAGCTTCTTGGGCCTCTAAAGTCATACAAATATGGCATGCAAATTCTTTCATGACTAACATGAATAGAGCTGAGGAGAGGGGAGGGGACAGCCTTGCCTGGTTCCTTTTCCTATCTGTCACCTCTTTGAAAGATCTCCATTGACTATTACCATAAAAGTCAACCTACAATATAGGCATTTTAATCTATTTCAAAAAGACAGTCCCACAGTTCTTAAGCTCTGTTACTGTAAATAAGAAGTCACACTGTACTGAGTTGAATGCTTTCTTAATGTCAAACAGCACCACCCCTGCCTTAAGCTGGGTCACCATAGCTGAGTAAGAAAACAGCCACCAATCTCCAATTGGAAGATATATTCTCTGCCTTTAATAAATCTGTTCTGCCACTTTTGAATAAGTTGAGGAAGGAGTACATCCAATCTCACTGCTAGTATCTACAGAAACAATTTTTGGTCTAAACTGATAAATATATAGGTCTGAGATCATGTAGGTATGCCTTCCTTTACTTTTGGGATTATCATGATGATTGCTTGGTTCTATTCCGGATATGAATTATTGAGAGGTAAATAGTTTCAGCAAATCTAGCCACAAAGGGATCCTATACCATTAATAAAACTGCAGGAAAATACTTGATTCAAGATGCCTTGTTGAGGTTTATTTCAGAAATCACCTTGTTTACATCTTTATATTCAATAAACCTGTTAAGGTGATCACTCCCCAAGGGGCTAATTGGATTAGCCAGGTCTGGCAGGAAATTCCATACACTAATCTTACCTTTTTGGATCAGGTAATATAAGGAGGAGTACAATTCTCCAAAACAATTTGTCAGATTATCATCCTCTGTAATAATATTCCCATCTAAATTAACAATTGATGCAATAAACAGCCATTGGAGGCATTATGTAAAAAAAAAACTTGAAATGCATTTCATGTATCTTCTTGTTTTAGCCACCAGAGCTGCTGTTTGCTAAGCAACTTAGACTCTGATACAGACAGCTCCAGTAGACTAATTTCTGTCCATAAATCTGCTTCAGAATCCAAGAGTTTGTCTAAATTGCTGGTTCAGTGACTTCTTCTTGATCTGAATCAGCTCGATGTTTTTTTTAATTTGAGGGTTACATCCCTCTATTTTCTCCTTAGTCCTTCTAATTCCATGAGGTCCCCACATAGAACTGCTTTGCATCCCTTCCACCAGACTCTGTTTTGGGCAGTATCTATGTTATCATCCTTCTCTGATATGTTGGAAACAATAGGCTGGAGAATGTTTCTGTCCTTCTTAGACTGTCATCTGAAATGTGCTTATTTCCATTTTCTGACCATCTTAATAGAACTGACTGGACACACATAGAGAGTGACCAGTACATAGTTGGAAAGCCCTGTCTCATGGATAATAGGGGAGTAGACCTTACTTCTAAAATTTTCATGCAATAGAATGTGGTCTATCCTGCTTCCCTTTTCCATCAAGTTTCTAGAAAAAAGAATATCATGTCATCCACTGATGACCTTCCAAGCATGCTAACAGCATTGTCTATCCTGTCTCAATCCTTATAAATAGGTAAATCCGGGAATTGCACTTCCCCCCTCTCCCTGGAAACAGTAACATAGTATCCCTCTGCGCAAAGTAGGAAATTCAACAGACATCACTAACTTTAGACCTATAGCAATCGTATCCCACCTCTCTAAAACACTTGAAAAATGTAGTCAAAAACAATTGTTAGACTATCTCCTGCAGGAAGAACTCCTATTCCCTACACAATGTGGCTTTCGTTCTTCCCGTAGTATTAACACTGCACTTATGACCTACATAGATGCTGTCAATAAAGCTAGAGATAACAACAAACTAGACTCTTCCTTATTCCTAGACTTGTCTAAAGTCTTCAACACAGTTTGTCACAACAAACTTCTACTTCAAATGCCATCATTAGGTCTCTCTTAGCCCACCCTTCTGTGATTCAAAAGATACCTGTCCAATAGGTCTCAGTCAGTAAAATGGCACTCCACCCTCTCTCCAAACCTCCTAGTCACCACCGGTGTACTACAAGGCTTTGTCCCTGGTCCACTCCTCTTTAACATTCTCACCAACACCTTCCACATATCACTCAACAGGCCTCCCTAGTACTGCACACAGATGACTCTATACTCATTTGCACATCTGACAACATGGCGCACCTCTAAAAAATTACTCAGGAAGTATTACCAGCCTCTGAAACATGACTTTGTAACTCACAAGTCATACCCAGGTCTAAAAAAAACAAAACTACTACTTTTTTTCCCAAATCTCTCTATCGTTAAAAAAATCAAATGTAAGGTCCTCTCTCTTGATAATGCAACCATTGGAGTCACTTCTCATAGCAAATTACTAGGGATGACAGGGAATGATAATCTTTAATTCAACCTGCATATATAAACCTGGATAAGAAAAGCTAATCAAAAACTTTCTCTATACGTGCCACTACTTATCTCCTCCGGACACTTTATGGTGTTCCCATCTTTACTAACCTTCAGACATCACAAAAATCAAAACTTGAACAATGCTATAACAAAGTTGCTAAATTTGCAGCAAATACCCCTTTCAGAACCCACCACTATATATCACTAATAGCCTGAATTGGTTAGAAATAACCCATCAACTAACATATACACATATACATAACTTCTTACCACCCATAAAATCATCCAGAGTGCTTGTCCAGCACTAAATAAATTCTACACAAATATGTTCCCAGTTGGTCATTATAATCCAGTGACCAAAAACTTCTGTCTGTCCACAAACCTAGCAAATCTGCTGGGCATTGTCTGTACTTGTACCATGTTGCTAAGGCCTGGAACTCCTTACCTGTATCTATCAGATCAATACACTCCCTCCCATCCTTCAAAAGCATTCAATAAGACTTCTTAGCCAAAAGCTGGCTCTGTTATTGCTGAACACCAGGATAAACTATATCAGTAAATGTGAACAATTACCTATTCATGCCTCACACCTTCTTACTCTCCCTTCTTCACTCACTTCCTTATATCTATCAATTTCTCTTTAAATATACTGTAAGCCTACTTTTCTTTTACTTCATATTGCAATGTGTATGCTTTAGTGCATTTCCAGGTATGTGCAGGTAGGGAGTTGTGAGATTGCAGAATTAGTATATTTGTAGAAGCAAGATGTGGGCAGAGTATAGGGCAGGAAACTATTTTTTAATAGTATAGAGTTTTAGAATGAACAGTATTCACTCAGTTTTGATTGATGGAATGTTGACCGGTTGTGAGTACAATAATTTGACGTGTGTGGATGTACACACACGCACACATGCACACAGCAACGAGTTAATTTTTTATAAATCTAAACAGAAAGGACAAGACAGGAGCTTACAGAGTAAAATCATGGCACTGTAAAGCTTCTTAGTATCTTCCCTAATCCTGTTAGAAAGGGGTTTGAAGTACCTCAGTTTGAAGATATTTTGACAGCTATCAAAATATATGTCAAATGCTGTGGTTTGACATATTTTTACAGCTGTCAGAAAAGCAGATAAGTCAAACCCTTTTGTTTCTTCTGTTTTATCTTACTTTATTTGCCATACAGTGTGATGATAAATGTACTGCTTCACTAGGATTCTTCCCACATTTGTCATAGCTTCAGTCAGGAAAGTTACAGGTGGGTACAGTTGAGCACTTAACAACCTAACAGCAGTACATTATCAATATGTGTACAGTCTCATACAATATGAAGCTGGATGTCAGATCTCTCAACAAGACAGAGAAATGCTAGAATGCCAAACACTATATTTTAAAATATAATTTATTATCTGTTGATGTGAAGGGCAGCCCACGGTGGTGCAGCAGTTAGCGTTGCTGCCTCACAGCAAGAGGTTCTACGGTTCGATCCTCAGCTGGGGTGCCTTCTGTGTGGAGTCTGCATGTCCTCCCTGTGGTCCCGTGGGTTTCCTCCGGGTGCTCCAGTTTCCTCCCACATCCCAAAGACATGCTGTAGGTGGATTGGACACACTAAATTGGCCCTAGGTGTGAGTGTGTGCATGTGTGTGCCTTCTGTGGAAGGTTGGGTGCTGGGCTGGCAACTCGACACCGTAAAACTCCACTGCCAATCATGAGCGGACGGTGATCTGCTGTGGCGACCCCTAACAGGGACAAGCCGAAAGAAGAAGAAGATTACACTTACTTACCTTAAATTTCTCTGTAAACTGGATACAATTTCAATAAATATTAAATCATTGTCATTTAACTTGTATCTATACTTTACCAATATTTCCATATTATGTCTAATTTGGTGTAATTATTTAAACTGTAAATGCTTTTTGTATTATTTTTAAATATTATAAAACTTATTGTTCTTAATGTTTTGTAATACTCTGGAGCTTTTCTCCTTGGTCCTGCACTGAACATGGGCTCCTACCTAGTTGGATTGCCCTGGTAAGCAACTGTCAATAAATAATAATAAATAAATTTGGGTGAACCCCCCCCATATATATATATATATATATATATATATATATATATATATATATATATATATATATATATATATATATATATATATATATATATATAGATAGCTATATATATATATATATATATATATATATATATATATATATATATATTTATATATATATATATATGTATACACACACACACACACACACACACACTTACACCCATTAGAAGACATCCATGACTTTAAAAAGTGTTGAAATAATTTGTGATATTCAATATTCCATGCCATCTATCTATGGGATCATTAAGCACCAGATTAAAGTCACCCACTAATAAACTAAATTTAGTATGCTTGTCCAACATTTGCCAAATTCTAAGAAATTCAGTAAAGAAATCTTTGGCATCTTCATTCAGGGCATAAACGTTCCTTATTACTTACTCCTTATTATTCCCAAAACCTTCCCTTGTTAGCCAAAGACCCTTGTCATGTTGTATAACTCTTTAGGATTAAAACTCCCCTTTTCCCCCCTCCCACTGCATGGTCAGCAGCTAATGCTTGAAAATTTCTCATTCTAAATTTACCTCTCTTGTTTTGTCTTTCCTTAAGTTTTCTTTCCTACAGACCCACAGTTCGAGTCCCTTCTTATCTAATTCTCTGTCATATTCTGGTACTTTGGATAGCATGGGAGTTCCCCCCCCCCCACATTCCAAATCAACAATGTCATACTTGGGTTGGGATGGCTAACCATTTCTGTGGGTACCCTTGAATTGCATTACATTGCTGGGCATCATTCCCCCCTCCCTTAGAATGCCATGCGTACTCACCTAGGCTAGGAAAAGTTTTTTTGAGTGCCAACTGGTATTTATACCTGAATAGAGAACCCTTGGCTGCTGACTGAAGACTGATAGATCCCTGCAACAGCTTAACACTATGTTAAAAAAAGGAAACTCCCCCTTTACCTTAACTGTACTTTTGTAACTAACTGTAGCTTGCTTGTTTTAAGAGGAGAAATAAGATACCAGTGCTTTCTAATTTCTACATAAGAGAGCCTGTAAAATAGTGCATCATTGCCTTTGCAAGGTAAACAGTAGCAGAAAGAGCATTAGATAGCCCATCATATACATAAAAGAGAGATCAATTAAATTAACAATGTTTCTTTTAAACAATATGCAGTGACTTCAACAGAAATAACAGAAATTCATTGTTAGTGTACTTACCCTCCTGTCATTCCTTTTCTCTTCCAGCAGTTTAACAGCATCTAAACAAATCATATAACTGTAAATAAGTTAAACACCCTAAAACAGAATACAGTGTTAAGAGGGAGATAGAAAAACTGGGTCTGTATTATAACATTGAAGTTCTCTAATATCGAGTATTATAATATCGAATCCTTAATGTCGAACGCTGAAAACAGCGAAGGTGCAGGACATCGAATTCTTTCCCAGGGAAAGAATTTGGTGGGCCATTGCTGTGGCTTCGCTGTTTTCAGCATTCAGTATGTTGGAGCGTTACGGGTCAGGTTCAGGTAAGTGTGCGATTGTGTGTAGGTTAGGGTTAGGGGGTGGGTTAGGTGAGTTAGGGTTAGGGCGCAGGTCAGGTAAGTGTGCGATTGTGTGTAGGTTAGGGTTAGGGGGCAGGTTAGGTGAGTTAGGGTTAGGGCACGGGTGAGGTGAGTGTGCGATAGTGATGGACCTTAGGGCTAGGGTTGGGTTAAGGTAAGTGGATAGCTAGTACTGTATGTGAAGTTTAGTTTAGGTGTAGGATTTTAAGTGTATGTGTGTGGATGGCTGTTTTTTATGTGTGTTTGTGCTGTATGTATGTTTCTCGGAAAAGCAAATTTTTTCCCTGGGAAAAAATTTACTATTCTGACTGTTTGATGTTTTCACACTTCGGTGTTTAGGGTTCGATATAATAACATTCGATGTTAGAGAACTTCAATGTTATGATATAGATCCGAAAAGCTACCATCAACACTGATAAGTATAAACAGTTTATGTGTAACAATGTCCCAGTGGAAAGGCAAAAGGTCATTATAAACTTCATCAAGTTGCCTATTCCCTCAATATATCTCGGTTGAAAGAAAATGGACAACAGGCTCTAACCCCACCAAATCACCTATTGATTAAAGGGCATCTATATTATCTGATCAAAAGTTTAGGTTAGTGAATACGTAATTGTCGACCTGGTAATATCAAAAAATTAAAACAGTGAATGGCCGATTTAATGTAGGGAATGAATTCCCTCAGCCGCAAAAAAAAATATATATATATATATATATATTTAGACCTGTACTCCCCACACACCCCTAAACTAAATATACCAACTCTGAGATTGCTCTACAGTGGGAAAAGGGGCAAAAATCCACATAATGGCCATCTTTCCCTGCATTAAATCGTCCCTTTGGGTTTTTTGCTTTCGCTATTACCAGATTGACGTTTAGGTATTTGCTAACCTAAACTTTCGATCCTGTAACAGGAACCTGATCAAAGGCCAGTATATTAACCTTTGATGCATACTGGTATACAAGCACCCTTCCCTGGCACTTCTATTTAACCTATGTATCAACTCTGCACTCCAGCACTGTTCATCTGGGTCTGAGGATTTTAAAAAAAGTTCAGACCAAGCTTTATCACTGAATGTGCTCTTCTTTTTCAGGGAAGTACCATACTCCAATGACTTCCTTGATTCCCTTGAGTCTAATTTACTCCATCTCTGGAAGTCATCCCTGTCCTGCTGGTTAGTGTTTCCTAAGTTAGGCTTTAGAGGTTTTGTATTGCATCTAGTCACCAGGATTTCCTGCGCCATCTTTTCCTCTTGTCCCTTGAGATTGGACTTCATTAGATGTGCCAATCTTTCTCACGTGGTGGAGATTTTCCTTGATGGGGTCTCTTTTTTGCTGGAGTTTGACTGATTAGTGGGGGGTTGCTTGTCTCTGCTGCTTTTTATGTGACAGTTCCCATTTCATTTCCCTATCTATCCAGTGTCCTTCCTCTTTCTCATTTCCATTAATTTGCACTTTCACCATCGGTAAATATCTTTCAACCTCTTGTGAACTGTGCAACTGTACTAAGCTCCCCTTCTTTTCTACCAGTAGAACAACAGGATATAGCGGAGTTATCCTAAAGCCCAGGTGAATAAATGTGCCTTTGTATGACAACATATCTTGTCTAAGTTTAAATAATCAGGATGAATATTCAGCCACAAAGTGCATGGTATCCTTGTTCCATTTAATAACTTGATTTATTTGGCTAATCAGGATTACCCAGTCTCAAGTCATTGCTGATAGAAATGCTATGACCATGTGCCTGCTGCCTCTCTGGCCCTGTGAGTGCTATCCCACCCTGTCCACTTTCTTTTTGTGTGGGTTAAGGAAAGTAGGTGGCTGCATCACTTTTTTTAAAAAGATAGTCAATAAATGATCACAAATTTCTGTCATCAATGCAGCTTGGTACTCCTTTTCTCTTCCCATATGCAATCAGTTTTACTGACTTGCCTGTTACTGCTTTTTAAAGTCTCTGCACATCTTAGGAAGTGGAAGAATAGAAGCTTCTATTTCTCCCTCAAATTGCTGAACAAGCTGTTGATGTTTTCCAGCCATTGAATGATAGTCATTTCTGAAGTTGAGACCTATCATCTGGCATTCGAACAGGAGCACAAGTCGTTCATCCACTGAATAATTTTAAATGGTCCATCAGTTTCTGACTGTCAGTTGATTGCAAATCACCTTCAGAGATTATATATAGCATGGTGAGGGGTAACTAAAAACATATAAATTGCTTACTTAGTGCCAAGGCTGAGTGGGAGAAATGGATTAGATGCCTGTCTTCTTTCAAACACCCTTTCTCCCCAACTTGGGAAGAAAATTGATCTGCATGGACCATTTTCAAATTCTGCCCAGGTTTATTAACCAAAGTAATTAAATTAAGGAGTATGTAGAATTCAAGAAGGGAGTTGTGTCCATCACAACTCATGGAGGAGAAATAATGGAGGTTGTACCACACAGTACTGGCCTACAGATGCGTTTAGAGTGCATCAAGAATACACGTGCAGAGATGCTTATGCAGGGAAGAATGTCTCAGCCACAACTCATGGTGAAGAAATAATGTAGGATGTAGAACACAGGACTAACCGCCTCAGTCAGGCAGTTAGTAAATGTTCACAGAAGGTTATAGATATAAAAAAAGGTTTTCTGTGAAGTTATGCCCAAATAAAGATTATTAAAATCTTAGGCAAATCAGCTGAGAAAAGACAGAATAAAGCACAAAATAGCCAGCTAGGAGTAGTACTAGATTATAGGTTTGTACAGTAGTAGTAGAAAGCTGTAGGATGTGAACGATTGAGACAGCAAGGCAAAGGAGCAGTAAAACTATATTTACTCAGTAATGTGAAACAAAGTCGGTTGGAAGCAACAAATATTGGGATAGCTTATTGCTATCAATGCAGAAGAGTGCCTAAAGCTTCCTGACTACAAATGATGATAAACAGTTGTGTAGTCAAGCTAGAAACTTACTAACTGAACTCTAGTATGTTTTATATTAGTACAGGCTAATAAATCTGGTAACAGCAGGCAGTAGAAAGATTTGTTACAGTTTCAGTATAGGGTCAGAATCTTAAGTGAAGTACCATAAATATCATAACTGGGATAGGTACCAAATTAATATAGGTAAGCAAGTATCTGTTTTGGGAGGTGAGATTTCTAGTGAATGACATGTTTGTGGGATTGAGTAATGATGCTGTTGGCAGTATAGGAGTATGGGTGCATCAGGATGTGATGGGAAGCAGTGGAGGGGTGTAAAACAAAAAGCAAGTCATGGGTGGGTGGATGATGGGGAGAATTAGTGGTATTGTTTTAGAGAAGCTATGACTTGTGGGAAACAATTTATGAGGTAAGCCTGCAGACAGAGATACAGATGCTGCAGTCAATCCCAGAGCAGCAGAGAGAAATTAGGGAGCTTTGGGAAAGGGGGGACTACAGTGCATGTTTAAAGAGATGACAGCAAAACCTACAGCTAGATGGGAATGAATTAGTGAAATAGTGAAGCCTAAAACTGTGCTGTGGATAGAAAACTTAGTAAAAACATTTCAGGGATGTGTTTAGGTAGATCATACTGTGAAAGAGAACACTGAGTCTAGACAGATCATTTTTTAGATCTTAAAAGGACTTTTGTTACAGGAGACACAGTTTTCTTATGCCATCCCCATGGAAGTCTTTGCCCCCACTCCTTTATTATTATAACAACCCCTAGATCATTGCACATCAGGGTAAATAACAAAAATCGTATCAAGCACCTTCGTTTTAGATTATGCTCTTTCAAACAACACTCTAGCTAACAGTTTTTGTAATAGGACTAGGCACTATGGAAAGCTGAATTGTAAGTATTTTCTGTACAATGATGTGTGCAGTAATTGTACCATTAACTATGCAAACTGTAGACTTGGATTAATCAACTAGAAATATTCCTTAAGTTTGCACTACATGAAAAAAGCAGTCTAATTTGCAATAATTAACTCTCAGTCTGAGCCAGTGTATTCAAAGTAAAACATTAAGTTTTTGTGAGCAGTCATATAGTTTAAACAGTTATACCTGCCGTCAGCTCCCTTGCAGCGTATCACCATACTGCAGAAGAACATTCAGTTTTAGAAAAATTTTCACAGTGAAATAAGTCCTTTGAAAGTGTCTGAATACCCAGCTATGCAGTAATTACTGTAAAGTAAGAAGATTCTCTGTAGTGCCAGCAGGCGCTCAGGGATTTTCAGTGGCAGCATTCTTTAATGCTTACACTGAGCCTGAATGCAGAGTTTTCTTCTGTCCATGTCTTTTCTGTTAAAGAAGTGATCTCTCCTCACTTGTCAGTGCACTGTAGCTAACTGCATACAAAGACAGCTGGGTATAAAAGGACTTCTTGTAGGATATGTTCCCAGCCATAGAGCGCAGGTTGTACATGGGATGCAGTCGGAGAGTTTAAACTCCAACATGAAGATCTTTCTATAATTATCATGCATCCCAATGTTAGGAAACCCCTACAAATCTCATTTGCAGTTACTTACTTTTAGAATGCATGTACAGTGGTGCTGATGACTGCTAATGACTCAATGCATAAGAGGGTAAAGCAATGTCTCACATTCTCATACCTGGTGGTGTTGTAGTGCAAAAGTAATGAAATAAGAGGCTTGCACCTAAGCTGAGTCCTTCATTGAAGGAGGGAGCCATGCTGAGGAATAGCCTCAAAGGAATGGGGGAAACAGTAATGCAATGGAGATTGCTTTATGCACAACAGAGCCTGTGACACCCCCCACTCTGGGCCAGTAACCAAAGAGCCTGAATCCTCACCACTGGCACTGGAGAGGGACATTCACTTGGAAAAGCAAATGGATACACACAGTATTTCCAGATGCAGCTCATTGCATCAAGCACAGTTTCCCGTAGGAGCACACAGGGAACACAGTCAGTCTGGGGGCTGGGTCCTGTCTCTCTCTCTCCAGATCCCCAATAAGATTCCCCACTGGCACAGGTGTAGGGTTGAGTCCTCAGCCAAGTGTCCAAGCCAAGTCCTCCAACACCCACTCTGTGGGACTAGTGCTTTGTGTCCCTTCTCCAAGCAGTGACAAACACATTCTTTGAGATTTGATTTTCACATGAACACACCTGGGAAAGACTGGTGCAGATTTACTAGCTATGCCCCCTTCTGCCCAGACTATAATGTAGCTACATCCCCTCCAGACACTCCAAAGCCAGCTACTCTAAGGCTCTTGTAAGGTATCCAATTATATTGAGTGGGGGGTATCTAGTAGCATAATCTACTACCCTAGGATATACTTCTTCCCTGTGGAACTTGGTACTCAGAGGCCCCACAATATCCATAGCTACCCTCTGAAATGGCTTTTCAATCACAGGCAAAGGCATCAAGGGAGCCTTGACCTTGTCTCCGGCCTTGCCTACTTTTGGCACTGCTGACAGGTCCTGCAGTACCCTGCTACATCCCTTGCAATCCCAGGCCAATAAAAGTTCTGCGTAATATGTCTGTTGTACACTTTATGCCCATATGATGTGCAAAAGGAATGTCATAGGCTATGGCTAGACGTGCTAGTTGGTACACTCTAGGCTTTACCAACTGCCGTATTACCTCACCCCCTAGCCCTCCATCAGGGGTCCACTCTCTATACAGTAAACTTTTGCTCCAGTATACAGACTCCTCTTTTCCTTGAGAGTCAGGCAGCTCCCTAGTATCCTCCCTCAAGCCTCTTAGTGTAGGGTCAGAGAGCTGAGCCTACCTTAAGTCTATCTTTGTAACTCTTCCCAGCTTCCCTTCCACAGGAAGTCTGGTATTCTCTGACAGCGGTTCCTCACTGTCAGCATGGGTACAACCACTCACCACTGCCCCTGTAGTCACTCTGTCCAAGGGAACATCAGTGCCTGCCAGCAGCTGTGGCTCACCTTCAGGCTCACTGCTACAGGGTAGCTCCCTCATTGAAACAGCCACCTCACCAGCCCTGGCTTCAGGTGTGAGGTCTGTCTGTCTGGGTCTCAGTCAGGATACTAGACCCACATGCCTGTCTCCAGGCATGACTGAGTGTAACTGCATGCACACAAGGTACTGCAATATCAAAATCATTCCCTATTAAGACATCTGCAGGAATATCCTCAAACACACCTACTTGCTTGATTCCTTTTCCACCCTCCCAGTCAAGGTGAAACCAAGTCAAAGACATTTGGAATGTGGTCCCTCCTAAAACTGTGACTGGAGTGTACTGCCCAAATTAGTACTTCTCCTGTTTAACCACTACAGACTTCACAATGGTTATGTCAGAGGCTGGCTCTCTTAGCAATGGCATGTTTTCCATCCACTAAGATATGATGTAACCTCTGGTGATAGTTTGGTACCTCTCTTTTCACCAGGCATCTTACCTATTCTCACTTACTGACTCCCCCACCTTGCCTCCATGGACATCTATATGAGATTTGATTTTCACATGCACACACCTGGAGAAGACTGGCACAGATTTACTAGCTATGCCTCTTTCTGCCCAGGCTATAAGGTAGTTATACCACCACCACACACTCCAAAGCCAACTACTCTAAGGCTCTTGCAAGGTACCCAATTATACTGAGTGAAGGGTATCTAGTAGCATAATCTACTACCACTAGGATATACTTCTTGCCTGTGGAACTTGGGGTACTCAGAGGCCCCACAATATCCATCATACCTTTCAGCCTGTTAGTGCCAGAAATCTGGACAAAACCATAAATAAAAGTGGGGCAAAGGCCCATAAATAGGGATAATTTTTAAATATTGATCTTGCAAACACAGAAAGTTGATAGAATAATAAGTTTTGCATTAACATGAATTTTCTGAAGCATATGAAGCCTGAAACTCAAATGTTTGTCATTATTTTCTAACTTCAATCTTAAATGATTTTCCACTAGTTTGCCAGAAGACCACAGTTTTATGAAAATTGGACAAAAAATATGAGGCAAAAATCTGAACATTCTGTGAAACTCTGTACAGTTGAGAGGTATGATATCCATAGCTACCCACTGAAATGGCTCCTCAGTCACAGGCAAAGGCATCAAAGGAGCCTTGATCTTGTCTCCTGCCTTGTCTACTTTGTGGCATTGCTCACAAGTCCTGTGGTACCCTGTTACATCCCTTGCAATCCCAGGCTAATAAAAGTTATGCATAATACGTCTCTTGTACACTTTATGCCCATATGACCTGCAAAAGAAATGTCATGGGCTATAGCTAGAAGTGCCAGATGCTAGGCTGTAGGCATTGCCAACTGCTGTATTACCTCACCCTCTAGCCCTCCCTCAGGGGTCCACTCTTTACAGCTACCCTTTGTTCCAGTATACAGGCTCCCCTTTTCCCTGAGTATCAGGCACCTCCATAGCATCCTCCCTCAAGCCTCTTAGTGTAGGGTCTGAGAGCTGAGCCTGTCTATCTTTGTAACTCTTCCAAGCTTCTCTTTCACAGGAAGTCTGGTATCCTCTGACAGCGGAGCCTCATTGTCAGCATGGGTACTACCACTCACCTCTGCCCCTGTAGTCACTCTGTTCATCCAGTAGCTGTGGCTCACCTCCAGGCTCACTGCTACAGGGTAGCTCCCTCCCTCACCAACCCTGCTTCAGGTGTGAGGTCTCTCTGGGTCTCCCCCAGGATACCAGACCCACATGCCTGTCTCCAAGCATGACTGAGTGTAACTGCATGCACACAAGGTACTGCATTATCAAAATCATTCCCTATCAGGACATCTGCAAGGGTATCCTCAAACACACCTACTTGATTGCTTCCTTTTCCATCCTCCCTGTCAAGGTGAACCCTGGCCAAAGGCATTGGGAATGTGGTCCCTCCAAAACCTCTGACTGGAGTGGACTGCCCAAACAAGTACTTCTCCTGTTTAACAACTGCAGGCTCATAGGTTCATAGGTTCATAGGTAGGTACTAGGCTTTTGGCCCTAGGGCATATATAAGCCTAGCCAAAAAGGTACCCTGACTTTTGCAACCCAAAAAAATGATTTTCCTGTGCCCCTGTCGAGCAGAGCCACAGAAGTGATCCCTGGGGTGAATTTCCTATTTCAAATTCAAAAAAGCAGAGCCAGCACAAAGTGTGGTATAACAATTTAATGTACCAAAATATACAGTACCATAGGGTGAGGGAAAAAAAGCCCCATCAGCTAAACCAAACCGGTTTCGGCTTAATAGCCTTCTTCAGTGAAAAAACAAACATCATGCAAATAATGTGACAAGAAAGCCCTTTATATACACATACACAGATTCAAAACAACTTCCTATTGGTTAATTAAAGATGCTCATTTTGACCAGGAGCAAAAAGCCCCCCCCCCAGTTTGATAATCCAGTTTCTTTCTTTAACATTTAAAATGGTATGCCAGCCGTATTTGTCCCTACAATTCCCCAATATGCAATCAGTTATAGTAAATCTAAATGAAGCAGTATTATGTAACCAATAGGAAGTTGTTTTGAATCTGTGCATGTGTATATAAAGGGCTTTCTTGTCCCATTATTTGTATGATGTTTGTTTTTTTCACTGAAGAAAGTTATTAAGCTGAAACCAGTTTGGTTTGGGTGTCTGGACTTTTTTCCCTTACCCTATGGTACTGTATATTTTGGTACATTAAATTGTTATACCACACTTTGTGCTGGCTCTGTTTTTTTGAATTTGACTTTGGACTTTAGAGCCTATGCACTTGCCGTATGTACGGGTCTGGACTGACTTTGAATTTACTATTTCCCATCCATTCATCAAGCTTTTTCTTGAAGAGTGCTAATGAAGAGCTTTGTTTGATATAAATAGGTAGTTTGTTCCAGAGTATGGGAAGTCTATGGGACAGGAATCTATCCCTCCAGCATGTTCTGTTTATTGTAGTGACAAGGTTTAGGTCCCTAGACCGTGTAGCTCGGAGGGATTGGGCATTCTTTAAGTGGAGCATGTCCAACAGCTCTGGGTTTGACATAGCTTTGTATGTTAGGCAGAGATCGCATCTGAGTAGGTGATATGCAGTGGAGTAAAGCTGAAGTTTTTTGAGACGGTCTGTGTAGGTCTGTTTGAGACCGGTAATCCTCTTTGTGAGGTATTTCTGTGGCCTTTCCAGTTGTTGTAGATGTCTTGTGAGGTACATACCAAAAGGGGTGTTGTACTCTATAATGGGTCTAATGAGTGATGAGTAGAGGGGAACAATGACTTCTTTTTTCCTGGAGGAGATACCTTTTGTGATGAGGTGTGTCACATAGAAGGATTTCCTGACTACTGTGGCAATGTGATTATCAAAGGAGAGACTACAGTCCACCTAATTTTCCAAGGTCTCTTATCACACTTTTGGTGTTAAGTAGACTACTACCTATGTGGCAGATCATGACTACAGACTTTTTACCAAAAGGAATGACAATGCACCTTTTGGTATTGAGCTTGAGGCCATGACTTTGACACCAGGCATCTGTCTCGGTGAGGCCCTTTTGTAGGCTGTCCATATCATTAGGAGTTTCAATTATGGCTCCTAGTTTGCAGTCTTATGCAAACTTTGTTAGCCAAAGACCTTCTGTGTTAGCCTGTACTTCAGAGAAGTAGATAACAAACAGGAGAGGACCCAGGACTGAACTCTGTGGTACTCTGCTTGTCATTGGTCTGAAGTCGGATTTTGAGTCTGCTACTTTCACAGTGTGGGTTCTGTCAGTGAGCCAGTTGACAACCCATCTTGTGACATAGGGATTTATACCAAGTTTAGTGAGTTTATCTATAATTCCAGAGTGGGGGATGGTGTTGAAAGCCTTAGCGTGATCTAGAAAGGCTATGTGAACCACCTGACTCTCGTCTACGGCTTTGCTGAATGCTTCAAAGAAGTCTATCAGGTTTAGCAGACATGATCTGGCTTTTACAAACCTGAACTGGGTGTGGTCCAGAGTTTGGAGATTACCAATGTTTTTGTTTATAAGTTCCATGATGATACATTCCATGACCTTGCAGACCAGGCTCGTCAGGCTAATGGGTCCGTGGTGGCTCCCCCTTTGTGGAGTGGGATAACCATTGCTGTGCACCATTCAGTGGGCACAAAGCCTGTGGTGAGGCTATGACTGAACATGGTAATTAGGTGGGGTGCCAATTCGTTCTGTAGTTCATGTAGAATGCAGCCTGGGATGTTGTCAGTCCAATGGATGCTGTGTTCTTGACTTTTGAGAGTGTGTGTTTTACCTGTGCAGCCATGATTACAGGAACTTTGCATTCTTCTGTTATAGAGATGGGACCTTTAGGGGGTGAGAGGGGGGTAAAGTTAGCACTGAACCTATCTGCCAGGATGTTGGCAATATCAGTTGTTTCTGTATATTTAGTGCCATTGTGCTGTAACTCGGACCCTATCTGAGTGTTGCCATTGAGATTCTTGACATAGCTACAGAATGATTTGTGGTTGTCTTTAGAATCAGTGGCAATTTCATTTTCGTAATTAGCTTTGGAGGATTTTATGCGGGATCTCAGCTTCTTACTGAGGCTGACCAGGGGGAGTTCCTCCAATCATGGAATTTTACTCTTTTTTGCAATAGTTTCTTTCTTCTGTTGTAGAGCTTGTTTATGGCAGGGGACCACCAGATTGGCTACCTTTCTTTGGAGGATAGCATCTTGGTTCTGTTAGGGATGGCACAATCCATGCACTCGTGTAAGTGCTTATAAAGTGTATTTTTGAAGGATTCAACAGTCATACCTCTGTTGTCCGTCTGCATGGGTGTCATGAAATCTGCTACTTCTGTTTTAAGAAGCATGAAAAGTTGGCTTTGGAGACATTTTTTAAGGTGGTTTCCCTAATGGGGTGGGGGGTGGAGGTGGGATGTGGATGTCTAGGGTGATTAGCTTGTGGTTGGATCTGACCAACTAGGAATTAACCTCTGGTGTGGAACACCAGTCGCCCATATTGGTAATGACCAGGTCTAGGATATTGCTACCCCTGGTGGGGGTGTTGATAAGTTGATCCAAGGCATTGGAATTTATGAACTCCAGAAAACGTTGAGCAAAAGAGTTGGTACATGAGTAGTTTTCCCAGTTAATGGTGGGGTAGCTGAAACTGCCATTATTAGGGTGTTGGGTTGTACCCTAATATTTTCCAGTGTATCAAGAAATGAGGGTTGGGAATCCTGGGGCATGGTGGGGGATCTGTAGCAAGCTACAATTTAGATTGCGGTCTTGCCCAGAGTTAGTTGCACTTGGATAATCTCGGATGCATTATGCTGAGCAACTAGCCTGGAGGTGTGGATATCTTTAATGAATATAGACACACCTCTGCCTTTAGCTTTTCAGTCCAGGTTAGGTGTCCAAAAGGTGTGGTATGAATTATAGCCTGGTAATGCAGGGGTGCTCTCTGGAGCCTTGAACCAGGCCTCAGCACAGATGTCGATGTTCCCCATTTTAAGGAGTGCCTCGGGTGAGTGCATTTTGAGATTTAGACTTCTAGCACTGAGTAGCATTACTCTCAGATTTTGCTTGCTTGTACCTGTTACAGTGATGAATTTGTCATTTGAACCTTGCCTAAAAAAGGCACTATAGGGGTGGGAATCCCAAAGGCAACAGGTGCAGGCCATCTCTGGCAAAGCATCATGGTCTGTCGATCATGTCATCCCAGGCAGACAGATACTGGATCCCCTTAGAATGACACCAAAAGCTTAGCCAGTTGTTGAAGTCAATCAATTTGTCCTTGTACTGTGGCATCATTCTGGGTGATGGCAGAGTGCTACTCAAGGCTAGAGTCATACCTGCCTAGTCTACAAGATCGGAGAGCTCCTCCATGTCTCTTTTCATGTAGTCCAGGGAGGTACGTCTCAGGTCATTCACACCAACATGGACAATGACAGAGTCATATTTGTACTTGCTGTGGATTGAACTGAGTGCGTGCATTATATGGCAGATCCTGGCACCCGACAGGCAGCTGACAGTAACTTTCTCCTTGTTTAGCCTGGTGAGTGGAACATCAGTGTGCCTGACTATACAGTCACCTAAGACTAGAGTGTTGGGTATGTTGTTATGCCTTATGGGCTGTAGTTGAGTGGCCCACTGAGTTTGTGGGCTATGTGTCATTTGGGTTGTGTTGGGGGGGGGGGTGGAGGTTGCTTGCGTTTCTGCTTTGGAAGTCTCTGTTGCTTGGGCAGATTTTTATTCAGAGCCTCCATGAATGTAGGTGCGTGTTTTGTGTTTCTATGTGTGTGCTGTGGTGGTGTAGGTTTTGAGGGACTATGTGATGAGTGTGGTGTGGTGCAAGTGTTTACCTTCTCCTCTTGATTGTCTAGTTCAGTCTTGGGTGAAGAGAGCTTTGCTTCCAGTTTGGTTATATAAGTGCATCTCTCACAGTTGTAGTGTTGGGTGGTAGGAGGAGAGGGTTTTCTGTTTACATGAGGCAATTGCTGCATTGTCCCAAGATGCCCAGATTCATCAGGTAGGCAGGAGAAAACACTGGGAGCTGACCCTTAGACATGCCTGGATAGGTGCTTATTTATTAAGCACTAAAAACTGTTTTCCTCTAGACAAGTGAGGAAAGTTGAGTGCTATAGTAATTTGTAGCTTATTTAGTGATTCAAAATGGTTGTGTCAGAGGCTGTCTCTCTCTCAGCAGTGGCCTGTTTTCCATCCACTAAGATATGATATAACCTCTGGTGATAGTTTGGTACCCCTGTTGTCTCCAGACAACTCACTTATTTCCACTTGCTTGCTCCCCTACCTTGCCTCCATGGACATCTATATGATACCCCACTGGTTACATTTAAAACATTTAACCATTGATCCTGTCTACATACCTGAACTAGTGGCTTCCCCTGTTACTGGTGGACTCTGTTGGGGTGAATTTAGGTTGCCCACCTTACAACCACATGCAGCTCTGGGTATCCCCTTCCTGTGCAGTGATGCCCTGCTTGCTAAGTATTGATCTAGTTTTCGACAGCTGATCTGCAGAGTTACACCCTTGGTCTGCCAACAAAATTCTCATGTCTTCAGGTTAAGTGCTAAGGACTTCTTCCCTCATCAGAAGGTCTGCCAGCCTTTAAAAAGTGGTGACCTGACACCCAGTCACCCACCTATGAAAATAAGTGCTTAACTCAGCAATATAGTCACACACACTTTCATCTGCCTTGTGTGTATGCTCAAAAAACGTTTTTTTCTGTAGGCTTCAGGTGTTAACTTAAAACATCCAAGTAAACATTTCTTACTTTATCATAGTTTAAGCAATCAATATCAGACATCTTAGGAAACAGCAGTTACAACTTTACCACTGAGTAAGGGGGTCAGGAACCATACCCAGAGCCCTTGGTCAACATTATACTGTTTACATACTCTTTCAAATATATGAATAAAACTATCAAAATTATCACTCTTTGTAAATTGTGGAAGAAATGTACTGACCTTTATTGATTCTGGGGTTCGGTTATTCCTTTCTTCATGACCTCCATGACCCTGGCCAAGAGTCTGCATCTCCCTCTCATGTTGATGCTGCTTCTCATTTTCTTCAGCCTCTGAATGCCACAGTTTCTCTGCTGATTTTAATTCCAAATGGTCCTTCTCTTCTTCAGCCTCCAAACATCACAGTCTCAATTATTCCAAATGTTTGGCCTCCAGTTCGTCAGTTTAACTCCAGATGGGTTTTTACATCCTCTGAGGAAAAGGTGAACTGTAATATTTCTGAGGGCTGCAAATTCCCATCACCAGTCTGGTTAACCTCCTGGTTGCTGGTCTGAGCTGCAACTAAGGATGATATAATTTCCTCTTTACTCAGGATGGCATTCGCCAGTCCTTTGGCTTTACACACCTTGGCCAACTGGTTCTTTGTCAGCTTGCCATAATCCTCTGCTGACATATTTGCCTGCTTTCCTTAACTAAACTAAACTAACAAATAAATAAATAAAATGATTGTGAAATGAAACTCTGAAAGTTTTCCTTGTGGCTGCTGAGAATACGCTCCTTCAGTGGCAACTGCCCACAGGCTGTATGCACACCACTGCTCACCAATGCATGACATCCCCTTTCTGGGCCAGTAATCAAGGAGCCTGAATTCTCACCACTGGCATTGGAGAGGAACATTCACTTGGAACAAAAAATGACTACACCCATTTTTTCCAGATGCAGCTCTCTGCATCAAGCACAATTTCCCTTAAGAGCACATAGGGAACCCACTCAGTTGGGGGGGCTGGGTCTACTCTCTTTCTCTCTTTCCAGATCCCTGTAAAACTCCTGACTGGCACAGGTGTAGGGTAAGTTCTCAGCCAAGTCCTCCAACACCTTGTCTGTGGAACTAGTGCTTCGTGTCCCTGCTCCAAATAGCTGACACACACACTCCTTCAGATTTTATTTTCACACACACACACACACACACACACACACACACACACACACACACACACACACACACACACACACACACACACACACACCTGGGAATGGCTGACACAGATTTACTAGCTATGCCCCCTTCTGCCCAGACTATAAGGTAGTTACATCACCACCAGATACTCTGAAGCCAGCTACTCTAAGGCTCTTGCAAGGGTACCCAATTATACTGAGTGAAATTAATATTAATACGAATGGTAATGTTGACCAAACAGACAGGTATTCAGGAGTAGCCACATTGTCACCAATAGATATAAGTACTCTCAAAGGTTAAAATATTCTGTAAAAGACCAGCCACAATGAAAAGTTTAAATATATTTAATAATAAATAATAAAAGAACATGAAAATACTAAATATCTATTTACAATAAACACCAGAGTTTCAGCAGAGGAAATATTAAAAATAATACAGGTGGACTGGTTCAGTTACAGAAAAAACAATACTTACCTAATCTCACTATATTTTCCTGACTGATCTAAGAATTATTATTTTCGGGTTACTTACTAGAGCAAGGCAAGATGAAGTAGGTGAGAGATCCTCCTTTGTCAGGTTATAAAAACAGAGTACTCTGAGACTTCGGTCTCACCTAGTATTAAACATTAATTTTAGTGATAGATTACAGAATGACATCACATACATTTGGTCATTTGACTTGTGGTTCCTATGCTTCCCCCCTTGGCTAGAAGGTGTCAAAATTTAGCACATATGTGTCAATAACACACACACACACACACGCACACACACGCACACACACACACACACACACACACACACACACACACACACACACACACACACACACACACACACACACACACACACACACACACACACACACAAAGCCTTGCTAAGATCTGCTGCAGCTTTTAGAAGTCATAAAACAATTTCAAATGTCCACCCTTCCAGAGTAGCAATTAATTCACCCCACTGACAATACAGTACAGTCTTTTTGTCTCTGTCTGCATTGAGAATTGTAAGATACAATCTGTATGGCCTAAGCTAGATATTTAAAATTCTTACTATTTTTCAAAGTCAGGGCAGGAATAAATAATCTCATGAAGCCTGGCCAATCGGACACTCCAAGCCCAGCAGGCACCTCCCAAGATAACCCCAAACAGACTGCCAATGCCTTTAACACCTTCTTTATTGAAACTGTCCTGTCTCTTTCCAATCAACTCTCCCTTGATATCTCCTGTCTTTCCTCCTCCTCTAACACTTCCATTCCCACATTTCAACTTCAACCTGTTCTCTCTGCACTCATTCGTTATCTGCTACATAAACTTAAACCATCCTCTCCATCTGCTGACCATCTACCTGCACTGTATCTAAAAGTTGCTGCTAATGCACTGACCTATCCCATCTCCATCCTGATTAACAGAACCATTGAAGATGGCTACATTCCTTCTCTCTGGAAAATATCTCATATTATTCCCCTTCATAAAGGAGGAAAGTCAACTGAACTCTCTAACTACTGACCCATAGCCTTGCTCTCTCCTCTTGCTAAAATCATGGAAAAATGTGTCCAGAAGCAACTTCTGAAACACCTGTTAACTAACAATCTGCTAGCTAATTGTCAACATGGTTTTAGACCCTACCATAGCACCACCTCTTCCCTCCTCTCCTTCACAGACTGCATCAATAAAAATAGGAGCAATAATACCCTTAGCTCTGCTATATTTATTGACCTATCCAAAGCCTTTGATATGGTCAATCACGAAATATTGTTACACTTACTTAAATCATTTGCACTTGACACAAGCTCAATTAAATGGTTCCACTCTTACCTGCACAACAGAAAACAGGCTGTGAGGTGGCAAAATAACTTATCCAACCACCTCCCCATTACTCTAGGAGTCCCCCAGGGCTCAATTCTTGTCCCTCTCCTTTTTTCAATTTTCAATAATGATCTTCATACTCATATTTCTCCTGCCACCTGTATACAATATGCAGATGATTCTACTTTAATCTGTTCTGCCTCATCCCCCTCTGTACTGCACTCTCTCACCCAAAAGACTTTTGAAACTGTAGAAATTTGGTTCCTCAAACAATGCTTAATTTTGAACCCCAAAAAAAACAAATTATTACTCTTCTCACCAACCCGAAAATCCTCTCCACTGAATTTCTGTGTCACATCAAATAATGGCATGAACGTATCACCCGATCCAACTACCAAACTCCTCGGAGTTGAAATAGACAACAATCTGACCTTTGACACACACATCAGCAATACTATAAAATTAGTTAACAGAAAACTAGGCTCCCTCTATAGAATTAAACCATTCCTTACTCCACTTACCAAAACTTTCATTGCTCAGACCCATCTTAGCTCCACTCTCCTGTATGCCTCTCCCATCTACACTTCAGTGTCCAAAGCTAACCTCAGCAAACTGTTTGCTGCCTACAACAATATTGCCAGATTTGCCACTAATTCTACTTTTAGAACTCATCACTGCCAAAACTTAAGGCAATTACGATGGCTCGAACTACAAAACCAAATTCTATTTCACCAGATCTCCTTAGCCCACAAAATCCTTTACAAACCCATAAACACCCCCATTCTCACTTCACTTATCACTCCATACTGCAATCTTAAAAGCCTTCGCTCCTCCGACAAACTACTTATATCGACTAGTAAACCCAATAACTCAGTTGGTAAATCCTTGTTCTCCAACACAGTAGGAAAAACCTGGAACACTCTTCCTCACAATCTCACAGCAATCTCCTCTGTTCCCTGCTTCAAATCCCAACTCAAAACACACCTCAAAACTCACTGGCTCTGCCCCTGTAGCAACCCTGACTAGCTTACCTTGGGTATCTAGGTACTCTCAAGTTTTCTGCTGTAAATAACTACCTTTCCTCAGGTATCTAGGTACTAGCAAATATTTTTCTTTTTTCCTTTAAGAAACTTTTAACAAAATACACTCTCTATTTCTCAACTTCTGCTTTTTACTTAATATCTAATGATTTTTGACATATATTATAACCATGCTTAATGTTTTACCTGTTATTACAAATGCTTGCATGTGGAGCTTTTCTCCCCGGGCCTCTGCTGAAAATGGACATATATCCAGTTGGACTAGCCTGGTCAACAAATGTAAAATAAAAAATAAAAATAAAAATAAATAAAAAGGTGGCTTGAGATTAACCTCTTCTCTTCCAGTATCATCTGCTAAAACATATACATTTAAACAGTTACAGTAATGCATATATATTACTTTTGCTGTCCAGCAGAGCACAGTGTTGGAACATTTTTAACACAAGCAGTTTACAAATACATTTTTCAACAGAAGCATCTGTACAAATCAATCTGATATATGAATGACATATAATTGTTTACAAAATTCCAGCTAGCTGTGCTGGCATATGTTACACATCCACTGCCATAATTCTCTTGGCATAGCTGGCAATACCTCACATTGTCAAAGAGCCTAAAAGCCATTCAAATTATGAGAAAGATGAGTGTAAACATGTGCATGTGCCAACATTACAGTCATCTAGATGTCTTCTACTGCTTTACATGTACTGTATCTGTGGTAATTATTGTCATGTATATAAAGTTAATGATATCCTGCTGCAAAATGTAACATCTTATTTTTTGCTGTAATTGATGAGTTATACATCAGTGCATGAAGACCTCTGGGGCTTCATATCTGACAGAATATATACACATACTGGTAGACACTGCAAATGCAATTTAATACCTGCTTTTTTCTGTATTTTACCTGTATTCTCCAACAAGTGCATAAGTGTCTAATGTGTTGATCAGTTTATATGTTAACAACATGAGTGATAGTTTTAAAACGTTAAAGCAGCCTTATAAAACTTGATGTCACCTTTGTGCCTGTTTTCAAAGTCAGCATTGCAGCTATTTGTTTTTCATGTATTCCAGTGATGTGATATTTTATATAATGTCAAAGCCCTCTCACTTTCATAACACTCTTTTTGTAGTATGTTGATTATAGCTACTGAAGAACTTGTGGTCTGATGTAACTCTAATGATACTATAAAAAAATAGTGGTTGCAGGAGGCTTTCACTACACAAAGTAATTTCCCATCGTCTAGGATCTAAGCCAGTACAAGCTTTAGCTTGTACGACACTATTCACTTGGACTGCAGCCAGAGTTTGCAACAATCTGCTAGAAGTAGGTCTCAACAGAATACGAAAGTCTTTTAGGGAATGAAAAGCTGAATGAGAATGTTGATAGTTTTCATGCTATTTATTAAGCTTTGTACATCCGTTTTGTTTCGACAGCATTGCAATATGAAAGAAAGTTTTTGAAAGAGACTGGAAAATTTCAGAGTGGGGATTTCCATGAGCTCATTATCAGGTATGATGCAAGCTTGATAATAAATTACTAGCATCTATTATGTATATTCAGCCCTTGCCTTTGCCATGGCCAGTAGCTCTTGGATGATTTTGTTCTTTTGGTGAATTCACCTTTTCCACACTTGCCTCACTTTCCTTTTAAAAGTGATCTGCCGCTCTGTTTTATAGTCTTTTATTTCACCTTGTTTATCATCTTTATCTGTTGTCTGTATAATAACATGACATTTTGTCATTGTTGTAATTGTTGCTTTCTTTGACCTGTAATGATGAGGTGTATCAGATGTTCTGATTGGAATGTAAACCTCAGTGCATTACCTGCTGAATGACCTACCTATCTTTGCATATTATATTGGCAAACTGTTGCACCTGAAATTGCCAGCAGTTTATTCTGACACAAAGAATATTTACAGTACTGAAACCTCAGATTTATATAGCACATTTATACCACTCAATTGTACCTTATTTTGCCTCATGTTTTTACTTGTCCTTTTTAATTTATTTTTTTTTTGATTACCCGTAAATCACTGCGAATTACAGTCAATAATGCCAGACATTAGAGTTAAATACTTCTTTTGGTTCTGAATTTTTTGTTGAAGCTTATTGCTCTACTAAATGTGTAAAGTGAATTAGAGTAGCATTTAAAATTTGATTTGCATCCTTTGTCCCCCATAATTTCTGGATTTGTCTAGTATTCTTAAGCAATGAAGTATGAGCACTTTATTATTTTTGTTATTTTTTATTGGGTGAACAACAGTAAAATATGAACACTAGTAATAATGTAACTTACAGTAGAAAGTTATGCACAGTTTACAGTACCTATACAGTCTACATCCCATGAAAATTATTCTGCAAAAACAATTGTCATATCAGTTGTGTGACTTTTCCAATGAAGTGCTCATGATTTGGGATATACATTTCCAGTTAGCCAGACTAGTGCTTTTCTTAAGCACATTCCCTTTATAATTAGCTACGTAGTAGGTTAAAAAAGACACTAGCTTTCCCTAACAAACAGAATTAATGGGCATACAGTTTGTTGGTATGACTACTATAACGTGATGTGCAATGCAAACTTCTTCCTACAATATTTATTTTATTGGGAAGTTAGGCATAATAAAACAATACCAAAAGCTGCCTATCTGACTTTATTAGTATATGTCTTTATTGTTGTGGTTGGGTTGCATTTGTCTGCTCCCTATCATATGGATTCTTGAATAGTCTGTCAGCCTTTATGCATCTATGTATATATATTTGTTTGTTTGGTAAGTGGGATAGTGAACTGATTCAAAGTGCACAAATTTCAGACACTACTCAGGTATTATGAAGTGTACACTAAGAAGGTGGTGGTGCTGTGTTAGCATTGTCGCCTCACAGTAAGACGCTGTCCGGTTCGATTCTCAGCTAGAGCGTCTTCTGCGTCGAGACATGCGTGAATGGGCATACCTTCATTGAAGGTTGTGCGTCAGGGCTGGTAACTCGGCACGTAAAAATCAACTACCAATCATTAGCGGACCGGAGTTCCGCTGTGGCGACCCCTAACCGGGAAAAGCCGAAAGACACAACAACACTAAGAAGGTATATATAAGAGTGCAGCACTGCAATGTATGCATACACAAAGCACTAACATTTTGAAAGAGAGTTACCCAATATTTAGATAGTAACAGTTCGACCAAAGAATCTACTGGAGTAAATGGTAATGTAGAAGTATGTTGAGTCTAAGCAAATGTTAGACTTTGTTAGGGGTTGGAGGATGTGTGCTTATAAATTACTGGACCCATAGTGTATAAAATAATTTGTCAGTTTATGTTTAAGCCATTGGGATGGTGAGTGAAGCCAGTACACTTACTCCTTTCCCTTGAATATACATCCCTAGTTGCATGAATTTACCATACTAAGTTACTCTGGGAGCTGAATATGGGCACAGTCCCATAATTTAGCAGTCAGGCTGAAGAAGAAATGATCAAACAGTGATACTGGATTCTCAAGTCTGGCCATTCCTTGGGCATTACTGGCTTGTGAGCAGAGATGGTAAGGTGCATTGTTAGTGACAAGTATATGGCTGGAGGGAGTGGGTGTGGAGCCACTGAAAAGTGTGTTATAGACTAAGTTCAGAAGCATTAGCTCAACACATTCTTTTACATGGAGACAAGCAGCCAGCTGGAGTGAGAAACAGTGGTGCTTGTTATTGGAGAGGAGCATGAGTCTGCACATCTTGTTTGAGAATGTTTTTAGGTCTTTGAAGTTTTTTTTTATGGAGGCATATAGTCATCTCATGGGCTTTATTTATTTATTTAACATTTGTGTACTGGGAAAGTCCGACTTGGAATGAGTCAATATTCAGTGGAGGCCCGGGGAAAAATGCTCCAGACACATGTCTTTGTAACATGGGAGGAAACCAGAGCACATTTGTCACCTACCTGTGTACCTTTTCTGGCTTATGCGAGTCTTCCTAAAGATAAAGACTGCAAAAGTATGTTTGGTTAAGTCTCAGGAGTATAGTGTTCAGTGTCAGTATATCTGGTTTACCTGCAGTAATGGTATCTAAATTACTCTATTTTTTAGTGAACTCCATTTCTGTCCCATCTAACCAGTACACGAGTTACAAATTTACTTTGCCGTTCTTTCTGGTATTGAACCAGTGCTAGTATTTGCTTGTCCACTCCTGTAGCTGTTCAAGTTCCTTCATTATCTTCTTATGCCACATGCTTTTCTCCACGCTGCTGGGTGTCTCAGTGTCTTCCTTAAATGTGCAGACTGTTCCAGCCACAATGTCATTTTTCTAATCGGTAATAACCAGTGACAAGATCATAGTCATAATTAATCCATGGAAGCAACACTAAGCATCTCTTATTTTATGGAGGGTGCATTATTTACAAAGAACTCTATCACTTCTGTCTCACGATATTCCTACAATTCATCCAATGCTTTATGTATAGGACTGTTCTGAAAACCCTCTTGAAATCAAGTTAAGCAATATTTCCTATCCTGCCCTAGTCAAGTATTTTTATTGGAATAGTTAAAATGCCCATCACATTGTTTTCACACAGGTCTCTTCTGTGAAATAATGGTGTGATCTGTCCTGCAGTCATAAGTAAGGTAGACTAGCTTTTTTCTTAAATGCCTCCCTCCCTTCAAGCAGATGCAATTTGGTGTATTACCACTTGTCTCTGAAATCTTTTTTTATGCTGCTTGTAAATTTGACCTGCATCTCTAGGCAACACATGGTGCCTGCTCTTTTAGTGTGTGTAAAAGGTCAGCAGAAATACTGATTAAAAAGTAACATCCAGGTACTTGATAGGCTATATGTCATACACACATGGTTTGGTTTTTGTTTGTTTGTGTCTTTCGGCTTTTCCCGGTTAGGGGTCGCCACAGCAGAACTCCGGTCCACTAATGATTGGCAGTAGATTTTTATGTACTGGCTCGCCAGGCGTAACGCACAACCTTCAACGAAGGAACGCCCATTCACGCATGTCGCTGCACAGAGGGCGCTCTGTCTGACTAGTACAAAAATAAAAAAGAAACCTTGAAATACTCTCTGGTAAGTACTGCATCAGTGACCACTTGTTTATTTCTTCTTCTCAAACAAAAACAAATCAGTAGTACTTAAGTGCATACACAGATACATCCATGTTACAGGTATACATCTCCTTATTTACCTCTTGCTCCCTGCCAGGTGCAGTAGCTTAGATCATTTCTTTCTTTTGTGGGATCCGGCTTTTCCATGCTTGCCTTTAAACAGAAATCTAATGATATGTTGAAGTATTTGCTTTGTGTTCTGACCAGAAGTTGCCATTGTAGCTGACTTTCAGCATCCTTGTTGGAGGCCCACCTGATAGACCTCTAGGCATTGCAGTATATCTTAAGGCCAATAATAGTGTTTCTAATGTACAGTGATTTAACAGTTGTGTCTGATGATATTGTAATCAGTGAAGATATTCATACAGAATAATAAAGCTAGGTGTAGACTGACTGTATACTCTTTAAGGAAGCAATGACTAGCTATAGTGGTAAGGTTGTGATATTTCATTAAATTTCTGCTGCATTTATACTGCTCAGCTTCTGAGTTACATTTCTGGATGTTATTAACTCAGTTTCCAAATGAAAATGAAAACAGAGTAAAAAGAGCTTAACGCTTGTTATTTTTGTGCCTGAATTTATACTATGCCACACCTTATACATGAATGATTCAAGTCAAAGGCACCCTGACGCTTTGGAAGCTGGCTGGCTGTTATATCCTTGGCAGGATATACTCCATATAGCTAAGGCTACTACAGCAGGGATCATTCAAACATCTACTGTTATGGTAAGTTTACTTACACAGCTGTACTTTCTTTGTTGCATACACATCTTTATTTTCTGTATCAGATGTTATTTCATGTGCTGTCCTTTTGGTTACTTAAGTGTACTGAAGTACTAGCTTGGTTTTTGGCTCCTCACTTTTATCACATAATACTTTATAACACAAATAAGACTGGATTTTAATCTGAAACTCATAAATCTCTCTTTTTCTTCTGGCTGCTACTATTGGCATAGGGTTTTCTAGCCTTGTATGCCACCAGTCACCCAGGCTGAATGAACACACTAGGCCTTTAGGGAGATGGAATGCAGACAACACATACTTCTAAATTTTTATACTCATGCAGATGAATACCAGCCAACATGCTGTGCCCACCAAGCTACATGGAGGACATGACCAAGTAAGGGCTGTATTAATGAGCTGAGGGGTCATCACCAAGTAGGACCACTCATGTTTTAAGTTGAAGAACTTCACATATATATCTTGTACCAGGGTAACCATATCTGAGGAAAGGTACTAAGGGTTTAGGAAAGTAGAAAGTAGCTTGAAAGAGGTAAGATACAGCTAGAACATTGGGAGATTCTGTACAAACTCAGGCATCCAGTATGTCAGTTTTATGAAGTACTCTTTGTAGTGCATGAAACTGACAGAGTGCCACTTTCAGTAAAAATATCAGATGTATTCCGAAACTTTCAGGCTTGTAAATGCATTTCTAACATCTGCATTGGGTGTGGTAAATTATTGATATTACTAAAATATGACGCTTTCCTTACATCACGTTCACTACCTTAAGACCCTTACTAGATGTATTTGAGAATGAGGGTTCTAGTTAAATGTCCAGGATTTTTTGTTGTTCCTCACCACCCTTAAATAGGATTAGCCTTGAGAGAATGAGGAAGTGCCAACACATTTTAAAACATTTTTAAGCTGATCCTGAGCAGTCAGCAGGGACTTTTACTTACCAGGACGTAATGGAAGGATATAGAGGTAGGCATATCATCAAGATATGCTACAATGCTGGGAGGAGTGCATTAACCTCAAACATATACACTGTAATTGCATTTGAGTGTAAATCTATCTATGGGTACATGATGAATGATTGAAGTACATATTCAATGAAGTCTGTTTTATCAAACAAAACTGTTAGAAAAAATGGAATTAAGAAAAAAACAGAATATATGTTTTTTGCATTGGGGAAACCCCACTACACTCCTGACATGGGGACTATGTCATCCAATCCCCCTGCTACTTAAATAAACCAATTCTAAGATTACACAATACCAGGAAAATGGGAAAAATCCCACATCTCCAGTATTTAGCAATCTTGCAAAAATGTCTGAATCTGTTCAAACTTTATTCTGTTCAATAATTCATCATGAAATACATTCATACAGATTGAACAGGTAATATATACTCGTATTTAAATATATGTCTATCTGTCTATCTATCTATCTAGGTCTACTTCTAATGAATGAAACCTCACTTTGCCAAAACCAGAAAACAACGAACACTTGGATGACCAGAAAGTTACCCTGGGAAAGGAACCACTTGGCCATCACTGTGAATATTGCCTCTTTCCCCACTGTAGTGTGATCTCAGATTTGGTATACATATGTGGGTGCAATTTACTTTGTTTTTTATTTTTTTGCAGTGCCGGACATGTGGTTACTTACTCAGAGTTTTTACTCAGGAATCCGATTGTTCATTGTTTTCTGGTTTTGGCAAAGTCATTTCAAGATTTACAGATTTGGGTAAGTGGGTTTTCTTCATTAGAAGTAGACCCATAAATATATATATATATATATATATATATATATATATATATATATATATATATGTGTGTGTGTGTGTGTGTGTGTGTGTATGATGTATGTGTATATATATATATATATATATATATATATATATATATATATATATATATATATATATATATATATATATATATATATATATAGATACATACATATATTGGTTCATAGGTTGGTACTAGGCTATCAGCCCTAGGGCCTATACAAGCCTAGCCATAATAATTCCCTGGCTATTTCTTCCTGCAATATGTACTTCTCTGGACCCCTGTCTAGCAGGGCGACTGATGTGATCCCCGGGGTGAATTTCCTATCTCTCATCCAATCGTCAAGGTTCCTTTTGAAGAGGGCCAAAGAGGTCCTCTGCTTGACATGTATGGGCAGTCTATTCCAGAGACTGGGGAGACTCTAGGTCAGGAACCTATCCCTCCAGCATGTTTTGTTCATTGTAATGACATGGTTTAGATTCCCAGAGCGTGTGGCTCTGAGGGATTGGGATTTCTTTAAGTGTAACATATCCAACAGCTCTGGGTTTGACGTGGCCTTGTATGTTAAGCAGAGATCACCTCTGAGTAGACGATATGCTTACAGAGTATAGCTGGAGTTTTTTAGATGGTCAGCATAGGGCATCTGCTTAAGGCCTATTCATGCACGACTGGATGTGCTCATACAGTGCCTTAGTGTAGGATTCAGCAATCGAACTTTCAGTTCCCGCCTGCATGGGTGTCATGAAGTTTGTCACTTCTGACTTTAGTAGCATGAAGTTGGCTTTGGAGAAGTTTTTTATGGAGGTTTCCTTACTGAGGGGAGGGGGAGGGATGTGGATGTCAAGGGTGATTAGCTTATGGTCAGACCAGCGAGGGGGTGAACATAGGTGTGGAGCATCGATTTCCCATGTTGGTAATGACCAGGTCTAGGATATTGGAGCCCCTGGTGGGACTATGGATTAGTTGATCCAGGGCATTGGAATTTATGAACCCCAAGAACCGTTGGGCAAAGGTGTTGGTACATGAGTAGTTTTCCCAGTTAATGGCAGGGTAGTTGAAATCACCCAGTATTAGGGTGTTTGGTTGTATCTTAATATTTTCAGTATGTTTAGAAAGGTGTAGTGAGAATCTTGGGCAATGGTGGGGGGTCTGTAGCAAGCTACAATTTGGATTGCAGTTTTACCTAGTGTTAGTTGCACCTGGAGAATTTCAGATGCATTGTGTTGGGCAACTAGCCTGGTGGTGTGAATATCTTTGGTGAATATGGACACTCCTTCACCTTTAGTATTTTGGTCCTGGTTTTGTGGCCGAAACTTGTGATAAGAGTTGTAGCCTGGTATTGCAGGGGTGCTCTCTGGAGCCTTGAACCAGGTCCCAATTACTGCACAGATATTGATGTTCTCCATTTTTAGGAGTGCCTTGAGAGAGCGCATTTTGAGGTTTAGACTTCTAGCATTGAGTAGCATTACCTTCAGATTTTGCATGCTTGTACCTGTTATGGTGGTGGTTTTTTCCTTTGAACTTTGCCTTAAAAAGGCACTATAAGGGTGGCAAGAGCCTTAGCCAGTAACCTGAATCCCAGGGGTGATAGGTGCAGACCATCTCTGGCAAAGCATCGTGGTCTGTCGATCATGTCATCCCAGGCAGACAGATACTGGATCCCCTTTGAATGACACCAGAAGCTTAGCCGATTGTTGAAGTCAATCATTTTGTCCTTATACTGTGATATCATTCTGGGCGAAGGCAGGATGCTACTCAGGGCTAGGGTCATACCTGCCTGGGCCACATGATCCGAGATCTCTTCCATGTCTCTTTTCATGTAGTCCAGGGAGGTACTTGTTGTGGTGTGACTTGAGTGCATGCATTATGTGGTGGATCCTGGCACCCGACAGGCAGCTGACTGTAATTTTCTCCTTGTTCAGCCTGGTGAGTGGGACATCAGTGTGCCTGACTATAGAGTCACCTATGACTAAATTGTTGGGTACGTTGTCTTGCCTTAGTGGCTGTTGTTGGGTGGCACACTGGTGTTGTGAGCTATGTGACACTTTGGTTGTGAATGGTGGTTGATTGCATTTCAGCTCTGAAGGTCCTTGTTGCTTGGGCAGGTTACTGTTAAGGGCCTTCACATATGAGGGTTTAGTCCTGCTATGTGAGGGTGATGGTGGTGTGGGTTTAGAAGGGCTGTGTGTTGCTTGAGGTGTAGTGCGGGTGTTAACGCACATACACACACACACACACACACACACACACATATATATATATATATATATATAGGCACTAAATTTGATTGAACGTACTTTTAGTTGACAACTGTTTAGTTGAAACAATTTGGTTGACTAAGCAGATGGTAAACAGATACACAAAATTTCACAATCCCAGGGTTGGTGCCCTTTTTCTGATATTGTGTGATCATATATATATAGTTAGTAGGGGATGCAAGGCAGTTACCCTCCTGCAAAAAGCTACATTTTTTTTCTTTCTTTCTTTCTTTTTTTTGTATTTCAAGATTCATTGTGCATAATAATGTGTCAGCATTTGCATTGTCCACTTTTTTATTTGAATTTAGAGATGTCAGCATTTGGATCTGTTGATCATTTTTAAGCAGATCTCTCTCTCTCTCTCTCTCTCTCTCTCTCTATATATATATATATATATATATATATACACGTATTTCATAAGATCAAAAGCTCAAATGACCGAAAACCAATACATCTAAAATTCAAAATAGCAAAAGCACTTTTTTTAATGCAGGGGTCAAGCCACCCCTCGCACCCCCTGCTAATTATATATACCAATTACAAAATTGTCCAGTAGTGGAGAAGGGTCAAATTCCCATGTTCTGTATTTTGAATTTTAGATATTTTGGTTTTCATTCTTTATATATATTTAGCAGGTCTATATAACTTCATCAAGCTTTTATTTTATCAAATAACTAATCATCAAACCCTTATTGTCGAAGTCCTTATTCAGTGAATAACCTAAACATTGAATTGAATTGTTTTATTTGGCCATCCTGAAAAAAAAAAACATTGTGTGACTGACATGTTAGCTGGCCATGATTCACCCATTACCTCACTGTAGTGTGATGTTGGAGTTGGTCTATTTAATTTGCAGAGGGTGTGGGGGGCATAGCCCCCCTACAAAAACTTAAACAAAGTTTACCTTTTGTGATGGTGGGCAACTAAAATATTTCGGTGAATTTTAGTTCAATGTTTAGGTTGTTCTCTGAATAGAGAGTTCGACAATCAGGGTTAGATGATTAGTTATTCGATAAAATAAAAGTCTGACGATGACCCATATTTAGCAGGATGTGTGGAGGGTGCAGGGAAGCTTACTCCCTGGAAAGAAATATGTTTTCTCTATTTTGTTTTGTACTTTCATTGTTTTCAGGATCGACCATTTGGGTTAGATCATATATATATATATATATATATATATATATATATATAGAGAGAGAGAGAGAGAGAGAGATGTGTGTGTGTGTGTGTGTGTGTGTGTGTGTGTGTGTGTGTGTGTGTGTGTATATATATATATATATATATATATATATATATATATATATATATATATGGGTCTACTTCATTACCTGAAAGACCACTTACCCAAATTTCATTTGGCTGAGACAAATTCAATGAAAGCTGACATTTCCAAAACCATGGCGCACTGAACGGCTTTCATCGGGAAACAAACCACTTGGCCACCAGGATGAACTATGCCCTTTTCCCCCGGATAGTGCGATCTCAGAGTTGGTATATTTAGTTAGGGGGTGGGGGGCAAAGTCCCCCACTTGGGTGGTTTTCATTTTTGTCCATTTTATTATTTTACCTTGGTGGCCAAGTGGTTTGTTTCCTGGTGAAAGTTGTGCGGTTCTCCATGGTTTTGGAAATGTCAGCTTTCGTTGAATTCGTCTCAGCCAAATGGAATTTGGGTAAGTGGTTATTTGGGTCATGAAGGTAGACCCATGTGTGTATATACACATGCACACACATCCTGGAAATTTCAACTGAGTATTTTTTGGAAGGAGAAAGTGCACTGCAGAAGAAAAATACAGTAGATTATAAAAATATTCCAGGATATCAGTTTTTGATACAGGACAGAAAAAAGACATGGTATGTGGAGGGGGATAGCATTATCAAATTAACATTCAATAATCCCTTACTGAATTTATTTCAGAAACATTGTTTTGTTTTATTTATCATGTAGAAATTGTGTGATTTTTAACATAAATTATTAATAATTGTTCCTAACATTCAGTCTCCTTTAAACTTCAAGTGTTCAGTATGAGTCTGTATAGCAACACTTAAATTGAACTTCCCTCAAATACTATTCTCAAATGATGTTTCTTAGACTAAAAATGTAAATATGCATTTCATTACGTTACAAAATTTATAACAGCTTTTTTAATAACATTTGTTTACTTTTGCCGTGCACACAAGCTGAATTGCCTCACTATTAAATTGAAGTGTCTGAGCATTATAGCAGCATGTTTCAAAAAGAAAGATAAATTATGTTTATATATGCATGGGACTCTGTCTGACCCTGTAGATGTACTGAACCAGAGCTGCCACTGCTGTCCTTTACTACCTTTTTGTTTGTGACTGGTATGTGGATTTGGGAAGTTAAAGAGGTTAAACAATGATTTGTGGATAAGATACTTGGACTTTATGTTCATCTATAGGCTTCAGCCATCTATAATAAATAACTCGGACTAATGCATCAGATGCATTGGAGTTTTTTTTTTCTGTCATCAGTATGAAACACTTTTTTTTATTAAAATAAAAAAAAATAGTTTTCACTTGTTCATTTGGAAAAGCCTGTGGCTGTTGATGAATGAAGAATAGTGTTACAGCACTGATGCTACTGCTGGTATCTGCCCTTTAGTATTGAGACTAGTTGGGTAGCAATGTTTATAATTTATTTTAAAAGAAAATAAATAAAGTACATAAAATATTGTAATGTTATTTGGCTGTTTGGAAGTGTGTTCGGTATCTGAGAACTGGATCTCAGATTAGTAACCTGATTATAATATGTTTGTGAATACGGGAAGGTGATACTCAGCTCTCAACCTCCTTTCTCCAAAATGAGGAACATTAGCCCTCATAATGTGTGACAAATGGGCGAAATGTGGAAGACTTACTAATGGCTTACTAACAGCTTCAACTAGGAAGGTCATATGATGATTAAAATATGCTGGTTTTACTTATAAAAAAATATTTTAATGAATTAATATGATTCACATCTATTTACCCATGGCTAGCAGTTAAAAAAATCCTAACACTGAATGTGTGACAGACCCTTTCAGTGTGGAACTTTAAGGAATATGCACTTTTTAAGACCCCAAATGAGGTACGTTCCTTGTAATGAGGTATACTTGAGAGCTATGGTGATACTATCACTAGAGAGATGTCTGTAGCTCCTCTATGGAAATACTGTGGGGAAGAGAGAAAGAGTGCATGTGAAAAAATAGTTTAAGTCTGTGTTACTGTTGTTAAGACTGCACAATAAGGCACTGGCCTCAGGCTAAGGGTCGATAAAATTCTGGGAAGGCAGAGTTTTAACCTGGTTGTATATCTGTCAGTGTAAAGCTTATTTGGTATACTTTTGCATTAAACCCTTAAGTTCAGTCACCCCTTGAATACATAATAGTTACTAGTAATATGGATTTAGGATCTGTAAACCATACAGCTCACATTATTTCATGGCAGCAGTGTCTGTACATCTCATTATTTGGTAAAAGTGGATCAAGATTTTAGGCTCATATTCTTATTCTTGACATATGTTTGGGGCAGTGGTGATATACAAATCTTATCTGTTCATCACATATTTTGATAGATGCAATGGGATTCATACCACATTCATCTCAACTATTATTCCTGCTTTTACAATAGAGTATAACATTAAATTCCTATGAGACCATTAATCTATGCCTGAACTTTACCACTTAAAATGTCTTACCTTATTCAAACTGGAATAATGTCAGTCTTGAAAAAAACAAATATAAGGAGAAAGATAAAACAAAATCTTATTGTTATGGTACATTTAGTAAAGAATAGTATTTAAACTGACGTTATTATCTCTGAATGGGACTTAATATCATCTGTCTTTGTATTGCCAAATTATGATGTCTTTTATTGTCAAATTTTGGTCAGTGTTTCAGATGTTTTAAATTTGGATATTAACCACAGAGAGAGAGAAATGCTTGCCCTTGTGACACATTCATTAAACAGCATAAACAGTCTTTTTACTCACAGTGGGGACTCTGTCACTATCTGGCTGTTTGCTTTCTAGTCATACTTATTATTGAGAAATTTGTATTCTTTTAACTTCCTTGACCAATCACGGCATTTGTACTTCTTTGTATTTCTAGCTATTTTGTATTGGGATCAATGCTGAAAATAGGAAAATCTTTTCTGTCAAACTAGGCTTTTATTCCTTCTCATTTTTCATTTTCCCAGTTGTATCAGTGTCTCTCAACTTAAACACATTTTTCCCATTTGTACCATTTTTAATTATATAAGTTTCATAACTCCTTTATTTTCTGACTCACCTCTTTAGGGTTATCAGTCACTAATACTTTCCTATTCAAACTGTTTTTAATGTTGCAGTAAATGCCAGTTTAAACTTCACATTCCTTAATGGTTACACACTCTCTTTGCTTCAGCAAATCAAGAACATTTTGTTCCACAAATGCTGTTCTCTCCACCACACCCAATTTCCTACTCAGCTACCACAGTCATTGTAACACTTGCTTTCTCTGTCAAAACAAGTCAAAGTCTTGAAAAAGAGAGAGAGAGAGACTGTGTGTAGACTAGCACTGTGATCACAGAACATCACTTATGAAGGCTTGAAGACAGAGGAATTGACAGAGAAATAGGTACTTGAAAAATAGTTATATTTGGGGAAAACAAAGGGAAGAATGCCTAATGAGTTGTACAAATTATGGCTAGAATTCTTTATTAATGTATTAATGGACAGATTCTGATGGGCAGAGAGTGAAATATTTTAATTATATTCCCATGTTCTTTATAACAACAACAACAAAATGGATAGTTTTGATGTAAAAATTGTGGGCTTCCTATTTTAATAAAAACTGACTGCAAAATGCTGCCAGAGGTAGTTTTGTAGAGGTTATGAGGTTTTCTACACTTACATGCATAAATACATATATACAGTGCTAAATAAATTGATTTTTCAGGTCTGCTTTCTTAAAATATTTTGTATTTCCTATTACCAGTGTACTTTTCCAACAAGGTCTAAATGTCTCTATACCTCTGTTTGCGCTGACACTCATTGGCTAACAGTTCCATTGTACAACAATACATTTTTCTGCAAAACTGGTCAGACATGTCCTCTTTTTTGTTCCCTTATTCTGAACTTATTTCTTCTTCTATAATTCTTGCCATTATAGAGTTTTTTTGTCCTAGAAATCAAATGCAGATTTTTTTGCTGAGCACATCCACCTTCTATAATTTAATGACTACAGATTTAAAATGTTAATCATGTCAAAATAAATGAACGAGATTACTTATTTGAAAGGTGCCTGTAAAACTTCAATTATTAAATTAGATCTAATTTACATTGTTTGTTAGTAGAATCCAAATGTCTATTTATAGTAAACAAATATGAACTGGATTAACTTGGCTAGATATATGTACTTTATTTATTTATCAAATATTTGTTAACCACTGAGTAAATATGAACTGCACTCACTTAACTAGATTTGTATTGCTTTATTTATTTATATACAAATGATAATGTATCTCGTATGAACTTGACACTTTCCACCAATGACCAATTTAACTTTAACCTTCAAAAAAAAAACACACACATTTAGTCATCCAGAGCATTAAACCTTAACCTTTATTTACAAAACAGTAAAACAAACTTGACCATATTCCTTCTTCTGGTTGTAGAGCATTCCGTTCCATTATCCAACTATATAAACTAAGAGTCACATATGCTGATCATAGGTTCATAGGTTGATACCAGGCTATCTGCCCTAGGGCATTTATAAGCCTAGCCAGAGTATGTTTGGCTTTCACCACCCTTTTAGATTAGTCGACTGTGCCTTTGTATAGTAGGTCACAGAAGGTAGCCCTTTTAAGGTTTGTTTACTGTACCTCTGTTAAGCAGCGACACAGAAGAGATCCCAGGGGTAAACATGATCTCCCATCCATTCGTCAAGATTTCTCTTGAAGAGGGTCAGTGAGGGGCTCTGCCTGACATGGATTGGGATTTTGTTCCAGAGTGAGGGGAGCCTCTGGGATATGAATCTGTCCCTCCAGCATGTCCTATTTATTTCTGTGCTGATGTTCAGGTCCCTGGAGCGTGCATCTCTAAGGGATTTAGATTTCCTGAGGTGAAGCATGTCCATTAATTCTGGGTTGGACATGGCTTTATACATCAGACACAGATCTCCTCTGAGTAGGCGGTATGCAACTGAGTAGAGCTGGAGTTTCTTTAGCCGAACTGCATAGGGCATCTGTTTGAGCCCCTTGATCCTCTTGGTGAGATACTTTTGGGGTCTTTCCAGTTGCTGAAGGTGTCGGGTAAGGTACATCCCAAACGAGGCATTGTACTCAATTATGGGCCTGATAAGTGATGAGTAGAGGGGCACAATGACCTCTCTTGTTCTAGATGTGAACCCTTTCATGATAAGGTGGGCTATATAGAAGGTCTTTCTAACCACTTTGGCAACGTGATTGTCAAAGGAGGGATTGCTATCCGCTTGGGTCCCCAAGTCCCTAATTACTTCTTCCGTACTTAATGGATTACCACCTATGTGGTAATTTGTGGGCACTTTGTTTTTTTCCAAAGGGGATGACTATGCACTTTTTGGCATTTAGCTTTAGGCCATGGCTCTGGCACCAGTTATCCGTCTCTGTGAGACCCTTTTGCAGGATGCTTGTGTCAGTCGGAGAGTCGATTATAGCACCCGGTTTGCAGTCATCTGCGAACTTGGTCAGCCATAGTCCACCCGTGTAGCCTGTACCTCAGAGAAATATATACTGATCAAGAGAGGTCCCAGGACTGAGCCTTGTGGGACACCACTTGTAACTGGTTTAGAGTCTGACATGGCACCTGCTATTGGAGAATATGCTAAGCATGATCAGAATCATAATAAATATTTCACAATTAATTCTTTATTAAGTTTGTTTGGAAATAATGTGTTATGTTTAATAATAAACCAAACTTCTTTCTGCAATAAAAACATCTGAAATATTAACATTTAAATAATAATTTCTGCATTTATATAAAATGAAAAAAAAAAATCAACTATAGATTCACACTTCTTTTCAAAATGTATGGTTATTTGGCTTTTCTGCACCTTATTAAGTATGTCTTTGTGATGGCCCAGTATTTGCTCTCTTACTGGATGTATAGTTTGATATATAAGATATGCCACAGGAACATCTCAATCAGTAGACTACCACTTTGTGTAACAGAGATTCAAACAGTTATTCACTTGTGTCCATTAATAATATAAACCAAACTGTTATCTAAATATTTACAAATACTACAGCCTTCACAGGATCCTTCCAAGTTTTATAAAAAAACCTTAAGGATATCATTTAACACTGTGCCAAAACTTCATCTGTTCTTATTATACACCCCCCTTTATTGAATGCATAGTTTGTATTTTAATAAAATACTTTTATATAATAAGGACAGATGAAGTTTGGGGCACAATATTAAATGGTATCCTTTTAATATTTATTATAAAAATGCTCATAATATTACGGACAAGTTAATACACACATATGTTTTACATTATTTGTAATATAGATTTATGTGCAGGTGCTGTTCTTAACTAATACTTGTTGAAAAAATGCTGAGTCCTTATCATTAGTGATTATTTTAATAAGTTTACTGTCATCGGTGTAATTTATATGAACTGCAGACAGACTCCTCATTAAGGTCAAAATAAACTGAAAACAGAAAGGAGACTAGTAATGAACATTCACTGAGATGACCCTATCATATTTCTCAATTTTTGCACATTTCATAAGAAAAGAATTAACAATAGCTTTCAAATATGTAAGTGCATTGACTGGAATTATATTGGTCATATAGGTAAACGTATTGTTGCAATCCCAGTAGATGGGGTATTTTTATAGGCAGATATTTAAAGCTTGAATTACATTATTTAGGGGAAAAAGCATGTAATAATAATAACGTTGATTCAGTTGTGTGACTTTTTCTTAAACTTTATTTCAACAGTATTAACATACATTTTACCTTGTTTTCCCTGCTATGCTTAGTTCTTGACTGAGTTGGTTTTGGTATTAGCTTTTTAACTAGAATTACAAAGGCAAATTTCCATTTGGTATGAATTGCAGCAGAAGCAGTGCCTGATTATTCAAATAAAGTAACAGTTTCAACAGACATAGTATGATGTGCTTTAGGTCTGCTACTTCAGTATTAATACAAGGTGCCTCACTATCTTTTACGCTGCTGATCTTTATTTCCACATGTGTCTTGAAATGTATAAATAAGAACCGATTGCTTGGTTAAGGACATTCATTGAATACCATTTAGCTTGGGTCAAAATGGCAGAATGGAACATTTGATCTTTTTTTTTTTTTACTTAATCCATGGACTGGAGATATGATTAGAATGGAAGAAAGTCCGACTCTAAAAACAAAGGCTCAAAGCTCCTTATAGCTACACCCAACCAGTCGTTGAGAAATGGGTCCTTGTCAAAGTATAAGATATCCATGCAGACTGTTGTTCTGATAATTAAAATTTATGTTAATATTCTTATACTTTAATTTGCAATTTAGTTTGTTTCAGAAAGGAATAATAAATGAGTTGTCTTGTCTCTTTCACACTGTCCCAATAAAATTTGCAGGATTTATAATGCTTTTTGCTTTTCTGTGTGATGCCTTTATATGGTCATAAAATGTTTCTGTCCACATGCTGGTATCAAGATTAAATTCTCCTTTCTTTCCTCTTGGTCATTGTCGTTTCTTTGCATTTATTGTCATTTTTTTATATTCTCTGCTATACTTTGTCTTTTTAAAAAATGTCACTTTCTTTCATAGTTTTATATTTCCTGTTTCTTATTCATTTTGTTGCCATTATAGACTTGTCATGCTTTGAAAATATTGACTTGAGTTTTAATTTGCCATACAGTCCTGCTTCCAATTCCATTTATTAAGAATGCCATGTACTATCTAATAAACATAAATTTTAGTTTTGATATCCTACTTTTTTATCTGTGGCTAATCAAATTTGTATGTGGTAACATGATACAACTGATAATTCTTTTGTTAGGCATATTTTATTTAATTTATTTACTATTTATTTATTTAGTCCACCTGTTTGTTTGCTGACTGGGGAGATGGACTGGTCATAGTGCCTTTTCAGCTCAAACCTAAGCCCTCACAGAGAATACAATGACACATAAAAACAATATTAAACTGGCTTTGTCCATTATATACTGTCAATGAAATGATGAAGATCTTAATTTATGCTGAAATTTTACAAAGCATAAAACATAACTAAATAAATATATACAGTGAGTATGGCACTTATTAAAACTGTTGTACATATGTAGTCTTAAGGTGTGCCATGAAAATCAACAGTAATTAGACAGTGAAGTATGAGAATCTCATGTTCATATAAGGCTGAGTATATTGTCCACTTGAAGTGGGTATTGTAAGTAGTTGTGTGATCTAATTTTCATCTCCCAAGAGGACTTCCATATAGTGAAGAATTCCCTCCACTGTTCCTGTATACTTAGGTGATTTGAATACCTGTTTCTTATGTTTTTACACAAACTTTTAAATTGCAGGGAGGACATTTGATTTAGAACTCATGCAGTCTAGAGATTCTGCTTTGCATATTTAGCTTATTTTATTTTTAGACTGTACATTTACTATTAACTTCCACTTTCCTGTTGACCTCTTTCTTGTTTAATTCCTCTTTATGAATACTCCACACATTACTTGTTAACTATGTATGATATATACTTTACTCTTTCTTGTCATCCCACTTTAGGATATTCAGTTTTATTCCTGAAGCCAGTTGCATTTGAATATAATAATATGAAAGAAGCCCTGCATATGATCTTTTCAGCAGTAAATGTGACTTTAGTATGTTTTTCCTAAACACATTTTGTGTTTGGTATGAAGGACGACTGACATCAATGTACTACTAGCAACCCTTTCATGTCTTCTTAGTACTCACTGCCACCAGCTAGATGAATCTGGTACCAAGTTTTCACTTACTAAAAACTCTGTTAATGAACCTGACAGTGTATTAAATTATAGTAGTGTATAACCAGTATATTTTAAAAGGGGCATATGGCAACAGTCAAACCAGTGCTGTGAGGTTACCCTTTATAAATGTTTAAATAAGACACTAGCCATAATCATTTATAAATGAAAAAAAAATACTTAAGAGAAAAATCAGGTTAAAGAGCAAGAAGAGACAGTTAAAATAAACAAATCAGTAAACTGGTTGTACGTGGAAGATTTAATAAAAAATATAATTTGACAGGTAATTCTAATTACAAGCAAATAGAGTGTTCTTATCATGCCCTGTAGAAAACTACTGCTTAACTATCACTGAGTCAAAACTGTCTAGTGTCTGAGGATGGTGAATAAGCAGATTATCAGCTATTTAGCTTACAGTCTCTGAAAGGGCAGGTCTTATTTTCCCCTTTATAGTCACTGTAGAAAATGCTTTGTCACTTTAGGTTTGCATAATATTATTCAAGCCCATAATCCAGATTGAGGAGGATCTTGATTCAGATTTCAAAAATGAAGTTTCAAAAAGACAAACAACAGTCCCAGGCAGAAAATAGCAACAACAGTAGCCCTGTTAGTCTTAGGTGGTTAGTGTGATTTCCATGCCAAACAAACATTTTCTCTCTTTTAAACCAGACTGCTAGAAAATGCAGAAAACTTCTTTTTGACATGAGGTAATGCAACTTGTGATAGGAAGCAGTGGTTGTGCAAAAAAAAAAAAATACACAAAGTACAAAGCACAAGTCCATTGTATGAAAAGGAATGGTTATAAATTAAACCCTCCTAATGAAATATATGCCTCTTGACATTTTTCATTTAAGAAAAATATTCAACTGCTGACATTAGTAATATATCTTTTAACCCTTTCTCTAACTGATTATTTACCAGGGTGACAATGATCTCTCTGAATAAATGCTTTGACCTTTTTAATATGTCCACAGTTCAAAAACTGATTGCATATGTGCTTGAGTTTACAGTTTTTTTTAAGCTTTTTATTTTGGTTTCTGGCAATGTGGTTATAAGTGTATGACTCTGTTGTACACAGATCCTATCAAAAGCTTTAACAGCAAAATCCCTTGTGAGCATTATGCATCTCACTTTGGTAAATAACTGTGGCCCAAATTCAGAAAAGTTACTGTGAGGTGTGCATCTTGTGCCACTTGTTTGTGTTCTGAGAGAAACCTAGTGTAAAGGTTTTGCACAGAGTTGTAATGCATCATGGTAGACTGTCAATGCAACCATGCTAGATAATAATGAGACATTCCAGGGGGAGAGGAATATGCTAATTAGCCATTTGCTGTATTCCAGAACTGACTGTAGAAAGGCATTTATGCAGCAGAGAGCTTCAGACAATTGCTCATCTTTGTAAAGGGGCACAGTTGCTCGTGGTCTCTATTAGTAATGAACAAGACTAAAAGCCCATGTTTATCCATTGCAGGAGAGTTTGCTGGTCAGGTAATATCAAGGAGTGTGAATGTGAAATGTGTGTGTGTGTGTGTGTGTGTGTGTGTGTGTGTGTGTGTGTGTGTGTGTGTGTGTGTAGAAGTGGGTCAGAGGGGTCATTAATCACGAGGGAATAACTCTGAAGATGTAGCAAGGGGGAACATTGCCACCAGGGAGAAAACTAAAGAGGTGAGTCAGGGGGATCACTAGGCACCATGATGGACACTGCAGATGGAAACACTATATACCAGGGAGAACTCTTCACTATTGTTACTTAATGACACTTATACAAAAGGTAGTCAGGAGGAAACACTAGGCACTAGGGATAACAGATTGTGCCTTAAAGGCAATTATACAAGACATTAGACAGGGAGAACACTAGACACTATGGTTACTCTATGTGCCATGCCTTTAAGCACTTAATTAAAAAAAAAACAGATGAAGCAGGGATATTATAAGTAGCATCAGGCTGTAAGAGCCACATGCTTATTCCTCTGATGTCTTGAGCAACACAAGCCTTCAAGGAGTATAACATTACAGAAATCACCACCTGCCTATATACCCACTATATAAAAACAATCAAGTAAAGAACCTCCAATTAAGTACGGCATTTAACCCATTTGGGGTCAAAGTGTTGTATTTTAAAATATATACAGATTCCTTAGAAAACAGTTCATTTTTTTATATAATTATGGAAAAGATTAATACTCATATACATGATGATAATTATATAAAAAAAAATCTGTTTTCTAAAGAATCTGTATATATTTTAAAATGCAACACTTTGAGCCTGAATGGGTTAAATGCTGAACTTAATTGGAATAAATGTGTGGATCTTACAGCCTGATGGTCTTTTCCTTTATTTTGGGTTTTTCTGCTGTGGTTTGTTCTGCCATTTCACACTGAACTGATCAAAGGAAGGACATTGAGGAAACTCGGAGCTATAATATATAACATTAAGTATCCTGTTTTTTGTTTATTTTGTTCTTTATTTCTTTGTTATTTATAGCACTTTGTGTACTGTGTATTTTTCTAGCTAGTTTCACTGTGTGTGAGGTATTAACTGGAAATTGTCCACTTTTATTAAGCATCTGTTGGGTTGTTTGTGAAAACTTGTTGCAGTTAAACTCTTTTTTCTAGAGGCTCCTTTAGCTGTTTAAAACTTTCATTTAAAGGCTCACTGCTGCCTTTCAGCTGTGAGAAACATTTCTGCAGTTTGTTCTAAGTAGTGGGGATATTTGTAGCATTTCCATATTCAGGCTTGTATTTGGGCCTAGTGTTTTGGAGGCTGTGTGTCTGAGCACATATTCAGGGACATCTTGGTTTAGCTAAAGCCATCAGGCATTTCAGTGAGAGAGAATTGTTTGAGGTCATTGGCTGACTGAGGTCACCTGGACTACAGCTTAGACTAAGCACCTCATTGGTTCTTTTGAGATTTCTTTCTTAAAAGCTTTCTCAGGTTTCAACTTTCTGTTACCTAAGAAATTCAGTTGTGAGTGTTCTGCCATTTCACACTGAACTGATCGAAGGAAGGACATTGAGGAAACTCGGAGCTATAATATATAACATTAAGTATCCTGTTTTTTGTTTATTTTGTTCTTTATTTCTTTGTTATTTATAGCACTTTGTGTACTGTGTATTTTTCTAGCTAGTTTCACTGTGTGTGAGGTATTAACTGGAAATTGTCCACTTTTATTAAGCATCTGTTGGGTTGTTTCTGAAAACTTGTTGCAGTTAAACTCTTTTTTTCTAGAGGCTCCTTTAGCTGTTTAAAACTTTCATTTAAAGGCTCACTGCTGCCTTTCAGCTGTGAGAAACATTTCTGCAGTTTGTTTCCCACTCTCCCTCCCTGTTGGTATAGTGTTTTTATAGTTGGTGGCTTTGCAGTTGCCCGCCCCTAGTGTAAATTTGATCTGGGACCCTCCTCCCAGTCTAGTGTCATTACCTCATTCTACCCAGTACAGGGAGAACATTTGAGAAGGCCAATCAGCTTAGTTTCTGCTACTCCTTTCTCTCTTTCCACTAAAAAAAAAAAAAAAAAAAAAAATCTGCTTTTACTGTATTTGTGTTTCTTCCTACTTTATTTTGCTTTTGTGTCATCTTAAAAGTACTCAATTGTATCTATTACTGCTTGGTGTAACTCATTCTAAGCCTTTTAGTTTAAGCACTTGGGCTTCAGACCAGTTGTTTTACATTAAGAAGGTTTGTGGTCTGCACTGTAGTGGCAGAACAGGTAGCTTACATCCTTCTAAGTTGGGAACTGCTGATTGAGGGCTCAGTGTCTGTTATTCTAAAAGTGTATTAATTCTGGTTTAAGCACTTGGGCTTCAGGCCAGTTATTTTACATTACGAGGGTTCGTGGTCTGCACTCTTGTGGGAGGAGAGGCTGGACTCTGCCCTTCTGAGCTGGGAATTTCTGGTTAAAGGCTTATAGTGCCTGCATATTTGAACTGCTTCTTACTGAAATTGGTACACCTTGTTTGCTGTAGCATAGACTAGATCCAGCCCTGCTGAATCTAGCTTTGTTTGTATAACTTGAGCACTAATCCAGGCATTCTTTAAAGTATTCAATTGTATTTATTACTGCTTGGCAGTAACTTGATTAAAGTGTAGCTATCATTCTAAGTCTTTTGGATTAAGCACTTGGGCTTCAGACCAGTTGTTTTACATTAAGAAGGTTTGTGGTCTGCACTGTAGTGGCAGAACAGGTAGCTTACATCCTTCTAAGTTGGGAACTGCTCATTGAGGGCTCAGTGTCTGTTATTCTAAAAGTGTATTAGTTCTGGTTTAAGCACTTGGGCTTCAGGCCAGTTATTTTACATTAAGAAGGTTTGTAGTCTGCACTCTTGTGGGATGAGAGGCTGGACTCTGCCCTTCTGAGCTGGGAATTTCTGTTTAAAGGCTTATAGTGCCTGCATATTTGAACTGTTTCTTACTGAAACCGGTACACCTTGTTTGCTGTAGTATAGACTAGATCCAGGCCTGCTGAATCTAGCTTTGTTTGTATGCTTGTTGTTTGTGTGCTTGTTATTTCCCTGAAACGCTAATTTCACCTAAAACGTGGCTTTTCAGTGCTTCTGTGGATCCCTAGTGATATCTGCATTGCTTAATGTACTTATTTCCTTGTTTCACTTGAAAGAAAGTTACTGTTTGTTGTTTTTGCATTTAAGTTACCTGTAACACATTGCATTTAAGTTACCTGGCACTTGCTCACTAAAGCAATTATATAGGTCAGCACTAAAAAATTAAAAGCACTACACCCTCACAAACTCCCCTTGAGTACCTTGTTCCCCATTGGCCCTTTTTTCAATTATAAAGAAATTCCCAATACTATTCTAACATGTCCAAAGGTCAGTTGTCAATCTCCTCTCCGGTCCAGCTGGAGAATCTGGGAATCTTGAGGCAATGTTACAACTGCCTCATGTACACAGACAACCCTCTCCTCCTCCCAACATTTTCCAACACATGTGAGAGATGTAACCATATAGCCAAACTGGAGGTTAAGCTCTCTCAACTCAGTACTGGTGTAACCAGTCAGGAGGAGAAGGAAACCACACTCACTACAATTCCAGTCTCACATAGACCTACCACGACAGCAAACCAAAGACATAAACACACAAAAACATACTCGGAGGCTCTAAATAAAAATCTGCCTAAGCAGCAGAGACCTCCAAAGCAGACACCCAAGCAACCACTACCCCAAAACAAAACACATGCAACACATAGCTCACAAAGCCAGTGTGCCGAACAGTCACAGCCCTTAAGGCTAAACAACACAACTGATACACTTGTAATAGGTGACTCTATCGTCAGGCACACTGATGTCCCGCTCACCAGGCTGAACAAGGAGAAGGTCACGGTGAGCTGCCTGTCGGGCGCTAGGATCCGCCACATAATACAAGCACTCAGGTCACTCCAAGGCAAGTACAAATATGACTCAGTCATTGTCCATGCTGGTGTGAATGACCTGAGACATACCTCCCTGGACTACATGAAAAGAGACATAGAGGAGCTCTCTGAGCATGTAGCCCAGGCCGGTATGACCCTGACCTTGAGTAGCATCTTACCCTCACCAATAATGATGCCACAATATGAAGACAAGATGATCAATTTCAACAATTGTCTTAAGTATTGGTGTCATTCAAAGGGGGTCCAATGCCTGTCAGCCTGGGATGACATGCTCGACAAGCCACGATGCTTCATTAGGGACGGCTTGCACCTGTCACCCCTGGGCTTTCGGATATTGGCAAAGGCTCTTGCTACCCCCATAGTACCTTTTTTAGGCAAGGCTCAAAATACAAACCCACCTCCATAGGTATCACAAGGGATAAGAAACTAAGAGTAATGCTACTCAACGCCAGAAGTCTAAACCTCAAGATGCACGCACTCGAAACTCTCCTTAGCATGGAGAACATCGATATCTGTGCAGTAACAGAAACCTGGTTCAAGGCTCCCAAGAGCACCCCAGCACTACCAGGTTATACCTCATACCATGCTTTTCGGCCCCAAAACTTGGACTGAACCACAAAAGGAGGGGTAGTATCAATATTCGTCAAAGATACCCACACCTCCAGGTTGGTGGCACAGCACGAAGCATCAGAGACTATCCATGTGCAACTAACAGTGGGTAAAACTGCCTTCCAGTTTATAGCCTGCTACAGACCACCCTCCCAAACCCTAGAACCCCACTCAGCCTTCCTGAGAACACTGGAAAATATGAATATCTCTCCAAACACCATTATATTGGGCGACTTCAACTACCCAAACATAGACTGGAAGCATTACTCTAGCTCCAACACCCTACCCCAAAGGTTCCTAGAATTTATAAATTCAAATGCTATGGAACAACTTGTTACCACTCCCACAAGAGGGGAAAACATACTGGACCTGATCATCACCAACATGGGGACTCTATGCTCCAGACCAGAAGTGTATCCCTCACTGGTAAGATCAGACCATAAACTAATCTCACTGGATATTCACATCCCGACCCCACCCCCTGCCCAGAAAACCACAGTGAAAAACTTCTCTAAAGCAAATGTCACACTCCTCAAAACCGAGGTGGAATCCTTTAAAGCCCCCGGGCCTGTGGAAAATACGGCCCAGACTGCAGAATCCTTTATAAACACATTCTATGAACACCTTCAGGAATGCATGGATCATGCAATCCCAAATAAAATCAAGACCCAATCCTCCAAAGGCAGACGTCCTGTCTGGTGGACCCCAGCCATAAACAAACTATACAATAGAAGGAGGAAGCTACTACATGACAGAGCAAAATCCCAAAAAGGAAAGGCATCTCTGATCAGTATTAGCAAAAAACTACGGGCACTCATAAAATCGTCTAAGGCCAGCTTCGAGAGAAAAATTGCACAGGACACTAAGGATAATCACAAGGCTTTCTTTAGTTATGTTAGGAACCTGGGTGGGAATTCCCAGATATGCTCAGAATTAGTCCAAAATGACAAAAAATACATCAAACCCACAGACATTCCCAACATCCTAGCTGACAAGTTCAGTGCAAACTTCTCCCCCCCCCTCCCCACCAAAAGGGCAAATATCTATCCCTGCAGAGTGCTGCCCCCCTGACATCTCAGATGCTCAGGTAAGAGCCGCCCTCTCCAAAGCAAAAAACACAGCATCAATGGGACCAGACGGTGTCCTGGGCTGCGTCCTACATGAACTCCAAGAAGAGCTAAACCCAAACATAAAACTACTGTTCAATCTCAGCCTTATTGCAGGATATGTACCCAAAGAGTGTGTACAGCAACAGTGGTCCCTCTCCACAAAGGTGGTGCCTCAACGGATCCTGGAAACTATCGCCCCATAAGCCTGACTAGCTTGGTCTGCAAAGCTATGGAAAGGATCATCATGGACCTCATAAATAAAGATATTGGGGACCTACAGACACTGGATCCTACCCGGTTCGGCTTTGTTAAGGGCAGATCCTGCCTCTTAAACCTGGTTGATTTCTTTGAAACAGTCACCAAGGCCATTAAGGAGGGGAAGGTGGTCCACACAGACTACATGGTCCTCGCAAAAGCCTTCAATACAATACCCCAATCGGGCATTATAGATAAGCTCACCAGCTTAAATATAAACCCCTATGTCACTAGATGGGTTGCAAACTGGCTCAAGGACAGAACCCACATGCTTAGAATGGCTGGAGCCATGTCAGACTCCAAACCAGTTACAAGTGGCATCCCACAAGGCTCAGTCCTGGGACCTCTCTTGTTCGGTATATGTTTCTCGGAGGTACAGGCCAACGTGGAAGGACTGTGGCTGACCAAGTTCGCAGATGACTGCAAACTGGGCGCCATAATCGACTCTCCAGCTGACACAAGCATCCTCCAAAAGGGCCTCATAGAAACAGACAACTGGTGCCAGAGCCATGGCCTCAAGCTAAATGCCAAAAAGTGTATAGTCATCCCCTTTGGCAAAAACAAAGTGCCCACAAATTACCACATAGGTGGTAATCCATTAAGTACAGAAGAAGTAATTAGGGATCTGGGGACTCAAGTTGATAGCAATCTCTCATTTGACAACCACGTGGCCAAAGTGGTTAGAAAAACATTTTATATAGCCCACTTAATCATGAAGGGATTCACATCTAGATCAGGGGAGGTCATCGTGCCTCTTTACTCATCCCTCATCAGGCCCATAATTGAGTACAATGCTCCTTTTGGGATGTACCTTACCAGACACCTGCAGCAACTGGAAAGACCCCAAAAGTACCTCACCAAGAGGATCAAAGGGCTCAAACAGATGCCATATGCTGCCCGGTTAAAGAAACTCCAGCTCTACTCAGTGGCATACCGCCTGCTCAGAGGCAATCTGTGCCTGACGTATAAAGTCATGTCCAACCCGGAATTAATGGACATGCTGCACCTCAGAAAATCCAAATCCCATCGAGCTACTCGCTCGAGAGACTTGAACCTCAGCACTGAAATAAATAGGACATGCTAGAGGGGCAGATTCATAACCCAGAGGCTCCCTTCACTCTGGAATAAAATCCCAGTCCAGGTTAGGCAGAGTCCCTCATTGACTCTCTTCAAGAGGAATCTTGATGAGTGGATGGGAGATCATAGGTTTACCCTGGGTATCACTTCTGTGTCACTGTTAGACAGAGGCACAGTGTACTAACCTCGAAAAAGGGCATAGCAAAATTAATTTAAAATGGGTGGCGAAAGCCAAACACACTCTGGCTAGGCTTATAAATGCCCTAGGGCAGATAGCCAAGTATGAACCTATGAACTCATTCTCTCCAATGGAGCTTTTTTGAGTTTCTGCTCTTAACTCCCAGTTGGCTAAGCATGAGACTTTAAAAAATATGAAGTTATTGCTTCACATTTCAAACAAATATTCATATCTCTAGAACCATGAGTGTTTCTTCAAAACTGTAAATGGTAAACTGCACAACATGAAGTAACATTTACAGTGGTTGCATTCATTCAATTTTATGTCTTAAACTGGATTTTATAAGCCACAATAACCACTGTAAATATGAATTATGTAATATATAAATGCTTTACAATATTGCAGTAACCATTCAAGCAACACATATACTGCCAGCAGCATTTTCTTCATACAGCTGTGAACTTTCATGTGAGGTTAAGCAGTTCTGTCTGTGTTACTTGATTAGTGAGATATTTATAGAAATATGAAAATTATTATAATACAAATAATATTCAATATATCCAAAACAGCAAAAAAATGATGGCAGCACCAGGAAATGATGTTCAAGATTTAATCCACAAGTTCAAGACAATATTTCAAGTAAAATACAAGCCGAAAGTAAGCGCTTTCATCTCCTACAATGGAAACTTCTTCAGACTAATGGCTTACACTTAAAGAAAACCTTTTTAAATACTAAAATAGCAGTCAATTAAACTTAATTGACAATTAATCATTAAAAGCCGAATTAGCAGTTTTAAAACAACAGTCAGCCTAATGCTGACAAATACCTCTAACTAAAATCCCTAATGCTTCTGTCCCTTCCTTTTTAAATACATAATAAATTCTTCTCTGTTATTAAGTCCTGGGGGAAAACATGCATTTAATCTAACCTGCCAGCAGTATTCCAACCACCCTAATTCTTCTTCTACATTAATACTTTTAACATTAGGATGCACTGAATCTATTACCAAACACTTAAAATTAATTTTACATCTATTTTCCACATAATGCTTACCCATAGCATTTTTTACATCACCCTTACCAATAGCATAGTGGTGTTCATAGATTCTCCTATACAATTCTCTTTTTGTTTTGCCTACATAAAAGGAGCTACATTCTACACATATTAATACATAAACAACATTTTTAGATCTGCATGTGAATCTACCTGGGACTTCTACTAAAGCTTTCCCAAGTGTAATTTCATGACTTTTGATGTATAAATATTGACAATAATTACAATTGAAGCACTTTACCATTCCTTTCCTTTCTTCCACAGCCTTATTTTTATTTAACTTCTTTTGAAAAAAGTCTTTAAAATTTTTTGCTCTTTTTTGTACAAATTTTGGTTCATCTCCTAATTTCTTTATAATTTCACTATTTCCTTGTAATATTCCCCAATTCCTTCTAACTATACTTTTAATAGTATTATAATCAGTACTATTCTGTAATGCTAAAGCTGTGGTAAAATCTACAGAGATTTTCTCCTTTGGTTTATCTACAATTATATTGTTCCTTTTCATAATTTCTTCTGCCATCACCTTATCTACAATTTCTTGGGGGTAACCTCTACTTAACATTCTCTTGCAAAAATTGTCAGCCTCAACATGAAAGATTTCATCATCTTTCGTCAAATTACTAATTCTATTTATTTGACCTTTGACAATGTTCCACTTGGTCTTTTTTGGATGTAAACTTGAATAGTGTAAATACATGTTGTTTTGAAATTCTTTTTTATGAATTTTAGAAACTAATTTGCCATCAGATTTATAGATCATAAGATCTAAAAAATTAATTCTTTCTGTATTAAAGTTATGCGTAAACTTAATATAGGAACAGATATTGTTGATATATTTCAACAATTCATTTAGTTCGTCGACAGTGCCATCCCATATTATCAGAACATTGTCGATAAATCTCAACATTTTGATAATATTTTTTGCAAAAACACTTTCAAAAATGTTGGCTGACTCCCATCCCTGCATAAAAATGTTAGCATAACTAGGAGCTAACACAGCACCCATAGCAACCCCATTTGTTTGCACAAGTAGTTGATCATAAAATTCCAAGTAATTGTAGCTCAAAACCAAATCTATCATCTCTATTAACAGTCCCACTGTATTAATAGAAAATTCTCTCGATTTCAGTAGCTCCATTCTAACCATCTCTATACCTTCTTTGTTTGGTATCATTGTATATAAAGAATAAATGTCTAAAGTTAGTAATATATCAGAGTCAGAGACGCTTACTTTTGGCTTGTATTTTACTTGAAATATTGTCTTGAACTTGTGGATTAAATCTTGAACGTCATTTCCTGGTGCTGCCATCGTTTTTTTGCTGTTTTGAATACTGATTTGGTTAATAGCATGCTGCTGTATTTCAAGTTCGTTGAGTGTTTGTTGCAGCATGGCAGTCATGGAAAGAGGTTCTGCTTCAGGCATCAGTTTTGCAGCTGTTTCGGCTGGTTGTGTTTTCAATGATACCTCTAGCGGTTTGTTCATTGTGAATGAAGAAGGTACTGTAAATTCTATCAATAAGAATCAAAGAAGAACTATGTTGAGTACTACTAATGATGAAGATTTATTGAGGGGGTGTTTAGCCCTGCCCGTTAATTCATTTTCTCTTGAGGGCCATGTTGTACCGGAATCAAGCACTAGCTCTGTTTACAATATGCAAGAGAGGTTTAACTGGTTAGAGAAAGATTTGCTGTCCCTAACTTATTTTTCGAAAATTGTTTAAAAGTGCAACAAGTCCCCAGAGGACTGAGAATAAAAAAATTGCCAATGGGTAGAGATTTACCCAAGGAATTTACTGATAAATGGCTTGATATTATTCAAAGGGAGGTACTTCAATATATGGAACTGTTGTGTGATGCCAATATGAGTAAAATAGAAGATATAACCACTAAAGTCAAAACGAATTATAATATGCTAAAAGAGAATACTTCCATGGAAAATTTCAATAGTAAAATGGTCCTTATCCAACAAAATTTACATAAATTAAATGAGGAGTTGTGTCAAAGGAAAACCAAAAAGTTTTATAGAGATAGAAATGAATACGCAAATGGCGTTGCCACAGCATATGGGTTACGGTTGCAAGCTAATGCCAGCAATATTACACACAAAGATGCTAGTGCAAGTGCTGTCAGTTTAGAAGAAGAAGTTAATACTGTAAGGAGGTCGGAAGGACTGGGCAGTAAGAATAATATGCAAGTTGCTGTGGCTGATGTTCATTTCAATACTACAGGGGAAACTAAAAACAAGCAAATGAACCAGCAGTGAGACCCAAAGTTAAGGATACCAGTAAAACTAAAACAAACAGTGTGGAAGCACATCTAAAAGGAACGTTGAGAGATGAAAGCAAACAAATTATAGAGGTATATCAAAGAATAGATAATCAAAGAAGAACATGGGCCCAAGTGACAGCAGATGGTCATAATGAAAAAATAGACTATAAAAAACAACAGCCCACAAAAAAACTGGGGTGGCAGGAAAGGTCCAAGAAAGAACTGGAACTACCAACAAAAACAATGGAAGACGTAAACAGTGGGAACTTTAAAATTATTAACTTATGTAGCAAGAATATTTCTTATGATGACTGCTGTGTACTGAGTAAGGGGTGGAATTTTGCCCCGGCACAAAGGGCAAATAAATTAGTGATGATCAGTGATTTAAGAGATTATGTAAGGAAATTAAAAATCAAATTAATATTTGGAAATCAAAAACAAAATAACTGTGAATTTTATAAACCTAGCAGTTATAATCCACCTTTATCTAAAGAACTGGTAATGTTTCTTAATATGTGTGAAATGCAGATGCTCGAAATGTTAGAAAATTATACCAACTTTAAATATTATAATTTAACAAAAAAAGAGAAAGAATGTTTTGATGCCTTAGTTAAAGATGAAAACATACTTATTTTTAATCCAAAAACCAAGTGTGTGACCCTCCAGTGGCAATAAAACGAAAAGCAGAGATTCAAAGGAACTTCAAATAAAAAGCTTTCATAAAATATAATAAAGTTTATTCCAACGAGTAAGCGCTTTCGCCAAAGGCTTCTTCAGACTCTTAAAACAATGAATAAAACTGTGAGAAACATTTTTAAAAGACCCTTAAGTTTTCTATTGGATAATACAACTTAATTAGTCACATGTTATCCTGTCTTAAAAAGACAGAAACTAAAAAAGGTTAACATCAATGAATGCAACATTCTTTTAAAAGGAAAGCTTCCATCAAAACAAACATTCAATGAACAGAGTGTCCATACAAATAAATAAAAATTACATAATCCCTGAAGCATTCTAAAATATGTATAGATCGTTGTGCTTGATCGTATACCATTGCTACATTCATTAGAAAACTGTTACTCAATTCATTAACAATCCAAACATTCTTTCTCCTCATGGTGTTACAAATATTAAAATCAAGAGATAAACAACGTTCATCATCGCATCCCAATCTGTAGCGGATGTGCTAAAATATAAAGAGTTGTGTTCATTGCTACATTCATTAGAAAACTGTTACTCAATTTCATTAACAATCCAAACATTCTTTCTCCTCATGGTGTTACAAATATTAAAATCAAGAGATAAACAACGTTCATCATCGCATCCCAATCTGTAGCGGCTGTGCTAAAATATAAAGGGTTGTGTTCCCAAAGCATCTTTACATATACCAAGTGTATAACTTGAAATATTGATAACGCTGAACAAATAATGTAAGCGTACCTTATAATAATACATCATAGCAAACATAATATACTTCGTGATGTCCTTCAGCAAGGAGTTAAACCTAATCGTGGCTGTGAAAGATTATTCTCCAAAATTAAAAGATGCACGAATTGGAACCTCTTATATTCCAAATAAAACGGACTGTTCGTAAGGTGCAAGAAACCATTGCTGCAGGAACTGTGTATGCCATACGTACAACCTAACTTCATGCGCAATGTTAATTCAACGTACAGTAAGCACGTTATAGGCGTCTATATAAAGAAACAAAAAACAGTATTTAAACATCCAAAAAGTAAAGTTGAACCTAAACTCATGCTATAATGCGTGCAAAATAAGCGATATACATATGCATGAATTAACATTGCGCATGAAGTTAGGTTGTACGTATGGCATACACAGTTCCTGCAGCAATGGTTTCTTGCACCTTACGAACAGTCCGTTTTATTTGGAATATAAGAGGTTCCAATTCGTGCATCTTTTAATTTTGGAGAATAATCTTTCACAGCCACGATTAGGTTTAACTCCTTGCTGAAGGACATCACGAAGTATATTATGTTTGCTATGATGTATTATTATACATTATTTGTTCAGCGTTATCAATATTTCAAGTTATACACTTGGTATATGTAAAAATGCTTTGGGAACACAACCCTTTATATTTTAGCACAGCCGCTACAGATTGGGATGCGATGATGAACGTTGTTTATCTCTTGATTTTAATATTTGTAACACCATGAGGAGAAAGAATGTTTGGATTGTTAATGAAATTGAGTAACAGTTTTCTAATGAATGTAGCAATGAACACAACTCTTTATATTTTAGCACATCCAGATTGGGATGATGATGAACTGTTTATCTCTTGATTTTAATATTTGTAACACCATGAGGAGAAAGAATGTTTGGATTGTTAATGAATTGAGTAACAGTTTTCTAATGAATGTAGCAATGGTATATGATCAAGCACAACGATCTATACATATTTTAGAATGCTTCAGGATTATGTAATTTTATTTATTTGTATGGACACTCTGTTCATTGAATGTTTGTTTGATGGAAGCTTTCCTTTAAAGAATGTTGCATTCATTGATGTTAACCTTTTTAGTTTCTGTCTTTAAGACAGGATAACATGTGACTAATTGTTGTATTATCCAATAGAAAACTTAGGGTCTTTAAAATGTTTCACAGTTTTATTCATTGTTTTAAGAGTCTGAAGAAGCCTTTGGAATAAACTTTGTTATATTTATGAAAGCTTTTATTTGAAGTTCTTTTGAATCTCTGCTTTTCGTTTTATTGCCACTGGAGGGTCACACACTTGGTTTTTGGATTGCTCTTATATTTACGTGAGTCTCCTGCCTCAACTGACAGCAGCACTGCATTTGGCTTTTTGTGTTGCATTATTTATTTGGTCAGTGCTGCAGAAAGTGAGGATGGCGAACGAAAGCAGTATTAACATTGAACTACCTTATGTACCACGGGTTTTGGAACGTAACTCCAATGTCCTTGACAGATTTAAGTCTTGTGTATCTGGGAACACCAATTCTTTATTGGATTTTAATCCAGTCGTGGATGGAGAGACAGTAACTCAAACTGGTGTGAGTACAATGGATTCTATTAAAGACTTACAAGATTTAGAGCATGGTTTCAGCAAACTGGTCAAATTACAAGTTCAAAGACATTATTTTGAGAGTTGTTTGAAAAAACGGATTATACCTCGCGGCCTACGGGTACTGAAGATGCCTACATCCGGTACCTCACTACCAGACTTACTATATCGTTGGCAGCAACTCAACATGGAGTTGAGTTTTAGTTATATGAAACTCTTAATTGAGTTTCATCTACCTGAAGAGGAGAGACTGAGATTGTCTGTAAATAACTTGTTTAAAGATTTTGAAAGTAAATATGCTAACAATGAGTTATGCATGGGAAATTTAGGGAAGGTAATTGAAGATGTTCTATTTTTGGAGAAACGGTTGTTAGACCAAAAGAAAGCTAAGATTACTAGGGACGTAAGAGATTTTAAAAATAATAATGTATTCACATGGCCCAGGGAAATGAATTCAAATTTACACCATAGTCAGAATTCAAATGCTACACGCAGGCCTCCAGGTAGAACAGGTTACAATTATGTAAATGCTACATTGAGTACACCTATAATAAATACTGATAGACATCTACGTTGTAATACCTCAGAAATTAGTTTGTTAAATAGATTTGATTCTAATAATAAGCAGAATGACATCACTGATATCTTAGGTACCAGTGCAAGCACAGAATCTGATCAACCAGTCTCAGCAAGGAATAATCTAGAAACGGATAACGTGAGCCCTAATAGGACACAAGGAAATGGGACAGTTAATAGCACTGCTGCGAGTGAGAGTCTGATAGGCTGCATTACAGATATACAGAGGTCAGGTGCAGCAGTAGTCAGACCGAAGACAAATAGTGTTATCTTGAACACAAATATATTACCTGCCCCCCTCCCCATAGCACAAAACCATTTTTTGGACAAAAGAAGGTCAACCAGCAGGGGGAGACAGAAGAGGAAAGAGTCATTAGACGAGCAGGAACAAGCAGGCCCCACGATAAAGAAAATGTGGGGGAGACAGAATCGTTGATTATGAACCTTTCCGGCAGGACTTTAAATGAGTATGAGAAACAAGTCCTAAATAAAGGACTAAGTTTTATACCCACTAAGAACAGTGACTTAGTGGACTCTATCATAGAAACCAAAATGTTCATTCGCAATTTACAACTAAGGTTAGAGTTTGGACAGTTTGATGACAAATCAGTCAAGAATAAGCACCGTCCAAATAGCACTTATGTTCCGCAACTTCATCCAACTATTGAGGTGTTTGGCAATGTCGTGGAAGATGACATATACAATTGCTTTCAGGGAAAAGCACCTCTAAGACACGGACGCAATTTGAACCATAAGCAAAGACAAGCATTACATTCACTTAAAAATGATAGCTCCATAATAATAAGACCAGCTGATAAAGGTGGCCCCGTGGTCATCATGGATGATAAATACTACACTAACAAAATGTTTCAAATGTTAGATGATAGAAATACTTACTCCATACTTACTAAGGATAATCTAATAGATATGGTGTTCAGTGTTTATAATACCTTGGATGACTTAGTCATGTCTTTGGACATAACTCAACAACTCTATGAGTACTTTAAGGTGAATAACCCCACTATCCCGATCATACAGGGACTTCCCAAAGTCCATAAGAACAGCGTAGATCCACCATTAAGACCCATTGTTGCAGGGCAAGGCTGGGTCACTGAACCTTTATCCATTTACTTGGAAAGTATTCTAAGACCTTTAGTCAATGACAATAAGAATATTCTGAAAGATAGCAAACAGTTTTTATTAGATTTATACTCTCAAACTAGACCCTTAGGTGAACAGCAACATTTTTTCCTTGTGACACTAGACGTAGTCAGTTTATTCACAGTAATCCCTAATGACACAGGAATAAGAATGTTAACAGAATATTTGAAAATACATTCCGACTTTTCGGATAAAAAAGTTGATCTTATAGCTCTGCTACTTGAGACTGTTTTGACCAACAACGCTTTTGCTTTTCAAGAGACCATTTTTTTACAGAAGGATGGCGTAGCTATGGGCACATCTTGTGCCAATAGTTACGCCAACCTAGTGATGGCTAGGTGGGAAGATGTTTACCTATACGACCATCCACTTTTCCATGAATCTGTTGGCATGTATTGCCGTTTTGTAGATGACCTCTTCCTTATATGGTTGGGAGATGAATCCTCTTTAAAGAATTTCGTATCTTACTTGGATAATACTACGGATTTTTTAAAGTTCACCATGAATTTTTCCGATGAAACTAGACCATTTTTGGATGTGGAGGTATTCAGGATGTCCAATGGCCTTATCAATACAACTATTCATAGGAAGGCTTGCCAAAGGAATAACATACTACACAGAAATAGCATGCATCCTGTACATGTATTTCAAAATGTCCTCAAAGGACAATTCATGAGAGTATCAAGGTTGAACCCACAACAAGAGTTCTATGACAAAGGAATAGAGGACATGAAGAATAGATTTCTGGAAAGAGGCTACAAAGAGAAGGAAATATTAGAAATGATCAAAACAGTGGAGTGTTTAAGAACGAGTACTGCTAAACCTTATTTTATGGCACAGGAAGGTAATATGAAGAATCCGGAGCCTCCAACAACTGAAATTAGAACCAACCTTACTTTCAGTAATTTGAATTTGGAGGTGAAAAAAACACTGGATAGACATTGGGGTATACTGAAATCAGACAGGGATGTTAGTGAGATAGTAGGACCAGTACCACGTATAACCTATAAGAATCATCAGAATTTAAGAAATATTCTATGCAGACCTAAACTCTTAGGGAAAAGTAGACCAATACATGATCAAAACACAGTACCCTGTGGTCACTGTAAACAATGCACCTACATTAATAAAGATACCACCTTTGAGCATCCTGTGACGGGACGCACTTACAACTTCAGAACTAACACAAACTGTGAAAGTAAGAATGTGGTATACATGGCAACCTGTACAACCTGCAAAAGTTATTACGTTGGTAAAACCAACAGATCACTTAAAGAAAGAGTTAGGGAACATATTTACCACATTAGGGTAGGTACAGAGACAAATGCCCTAGCTAGACATATCATAGCAGTAGGCACCAATCATAACTTTAAATTTTGTGTTATCCAACAAGTGAATATGGGTTTCAGAGGTGGTGATCTAATTAATAAAACCTTAGAACAAGAGACACGGTGGATTATAAGACTGAGGTCTGATAGGTCACCAGGGCTTAATGATAAAGTGCAACTTAAACCCTTTTTAAGAAGTAGAAGACTACGAAGATGATTAAACCCACCTTTATCCATACAGTGCAGTAAAGAAATTTAATCTATGTTTTGATGTTTTATTAACCGTTAAAGTAAATCAGAGTAAAGGCTAATCTATGCAGACTGCATATAACTAATTTTAAACAAGTTTTACAGTATTAGTGTTCTGAGTAATATAGCCATAAGTAGTTTTGTCCTTAGTTTCAATCACTAGGAACTGATGGACTTTTGGAGTTGCTACATACTTTTGTCATAGCCTTACCTCAGAGCCCTAGCCTCACATATCAGTACGATTTCCCACCCACATATTAGCGGTTCATGGATACAGCTTTATATGCATAAATATGTGTGAAAATATATGTATATACATGTGTAGGTATATGTATACACATGTCTGCATTTTGTTTTACTGGAACATGATTTAATTTTACAAGCACGATGTTGGAATTATTATTATTTAAGGTACTTTTTCCTAAATATCATCAGTTAGGTTTGATATGTATATTATAAGGCACAGGTTTACTGTTGGTGCGGATTGTCCATCCTATTATAGTTTCCCTAGACCATCCAATTCATATTGATGTATACTTAACACCCAACAATATGTACACACAATACAGATGGAGTTAGCTACTTGTTTTCCTGGTTAGGGATCCTATCATCACTGGAGCTTTACAGTTAGGAATTATCATATATGTGTGATTTTTTTGTGCCATTTTAAGCTATTACAACATCTCTGGAGCTTGACATTTAGGTAAATATGTTTAATGTGCTATTTCCAAGTTTTAAAATGTCAATGCTTATGCATTATGCTCACCATCCCACCATTCATCTATTTTTATCTTTTTAGCGATATTGCATTATCTGTCATTATTTGCGAACGTTTTAACAAATCTTCCAACCAGTTTGCACATGTTTTATTGCTTTTGTTTGTCACATTTTGTGACTGATTATTTGTTTTTAAGGACATAACTGTGCATATGTATATCGCTTATTTTGCACGCATTATAGCATGAGTTTAGGTTCAACTTTACTTTTTGGATGTTTAAATACTGTTTTTTGTTCCTTTATATAGACGCCTATAACGTGCTTGCTGTACGTTGAATTAACATTGCACATGAAGTTAGGTTGTACGTATGGCATACACAGTTCCTGCAGCAATGGCTTCTTGCACCTTACGAACAGTCCGTTTTATTTGGAATATAAGAGGTTCCAATTCGTGCATCTTTTAATTTTGGAGAATAGTCTTTCACAGCCACGATTAGGTTTAACTCCTTGCTGAAGGACATCACGAAGTATATTATGTTTGCTATGATGTATTATTATAAGGTACGCTTACATTATTTGTTCAGCGTTATCAATATTTCAAGTTATACACTTGGTATATGTAAAAATGCTTTGGGAACACAACCCTTTATATTTTAGCACAGCCGCTACAGATTGGGATGCGATGATGAACGTTGTTTATCTCTTGATTTTAATATTTGTAACACCATGAGGAGAAAGAATGTTTGGATTGTTAATGAAATTGAGTAACAGTTTTCTAATGAATGTAGCAATGAACACAACTCTTTATATTTTAGCACATCCGCTACAGATTGGGATGCGATGATGAACGTTGTTTATCTCTTGATTTTAATATTTGTAACACCATGAGGAGAAAGAATGTTTGGATTGTTAATGAATTGAGTAACAGTTTTCTAATGAATGTAGCAATGGTATACGATCAAGCACAACGATCTATACATATTTTAGAATGCTTCAGGGATTATGTAATTTTTATTTATTTGTATGGACACTCTGTTCATTGAATGTTTGTTTTGATGGAAGCTTTCCTTTTAAAAGAATGTTGCATTCATTGATGTTAACCTTTCTTAGTTTCTGTCTTTTTAAGACAGGATAACATGTGACAAATTAAGTTGTATTATCCAATAGAAAACTTAAGGGTCTTTTAAAAATGTTTCTCACAGTTTTATTCATTGTTTTAAGAGTCTGAAGAAGCCTTTGGCAGCTTACTCGTTGGAATAAACTTTATTATATTTTATGAAAGCTTTTTATTTGAAGTTCCTTTGAATCTCTGCTTTTCGTTTTATTGCCACTGGAGGGTCACACACTTGGTTTTTGGATTGCTCTTATATTTACGTGAGTCTCCTGCCTCAACTGACAGCAGCACTGCATTTGGCTTTTTGTGTATACTTATTTTTAAGGCTGACAAAGGAGGTTTGATGGTTTTGTTGGACAGGGATGATTATGAAAGAAAAATGAAAGAAATGTTATCTGACTGTTATCTTTATAAACCAGTTAATCTAATAGAAATAAAGAAAGGATTCTTATTAATAGAATCTTGCATAGATGAGTGGTTCTATTCTGGAAGAATCAATGAGAAAATGAAAAGAAACATAATTAATAATAATCCCAAGATTAGTAGGATTTTTGGAATACCTAAAATCCATAAAAATATCGATTCTCCTCCTTTAAGTCCAATAGTAGCCAGTAGAAGTAGTAAGTCAGAGGGAATGTCTATTTTAGTAGATAAACACCTACAAAAAGTGGTACCAAAGAGCGTCACATATATAAAAGATAGCTATGATTGTATGAATAAACTTAATAATATTAAGATATCTGACTCTGATATATTACTAACTTTAGACATTAATTCATTATATACAATGATACCAAACAAAGAAGGTATGGAGATGGTTAGAATGGAGCTACTGAAATCGAGAGAATTTTCTACTAATACAGTGGGACTGTTAATGGAGATGATAGATTTGGTTTTGAGCTACAATTACTTAGAATTTTATGATCAACTATTTGTGCAAACAAATGGGGTTGCTATGGGTGCTGAGTTAGCCCCTAGTTATGCTAACATTTTTATGCAGTGATGGGAGTCAGCCAACATTTTTGAAAGTGTTTTTGCAAAAAATATTATCAAAATGTTGAGATTTATCGACGATGTTCTGAGAATATGGGATGGCACTGTCGATGAACTAAATGAATTTTTGAAATATATCAATAATATCTGTTCCTATATTAAGTTTACGCATAACTTTAATACAGAAAGAATTAATTTTTTAGATCTTATGATCTATAAATCTGATGGCAAATTAGTTTCTAAAATTCATAAAAAAGAATTTCAAAAAAACATGTATTTGCACTATTCAAGTTTGCATCCAAAAAAGACCAAGTGGAACATTGTCAAAGGTCAAATAAATAGAATTAGTAATTTGACGAAAGATGATGAAATCTTTCATGTTGAGACTGACAATTTTTGCAAGAGAATGTTAAGTAGAGGTTACCTCCAAGAAATGGTAGATAAGGTGATGGCAGAAGAAATTATGAAAAGGAAAAATATAATTGTAGATAAACCAAAGGAGAAAATCTCTGTAGATTTTACCACAGCTATAGCATTACAGAACAGTACTGATTCTAATACTATTAAAAGTATAGTTAGAAGGAATTGGTGAATATTAAAAGGAAATAGTGAAATTATAAAGAAATTAGGAGATGAACCAAAATTTGTACAAAAAAGAGCAAAAAATTTTAAAGACTTTTTTCAAAAGAAGTTAAATAAAAATAAGGCTGTGGAAGAAAGGAAAGGAATGGTAAAGTGCTTCAATTGTAATTATTGTCAATATTTATACATCGAAAGTCACAAAATTACACTTGGGAAAATTTTAGTAGAAGTCCCAGGTAGATTCACATTTAGATCTAAAAATGTTGTTTATGTATTAATATGTGTAGAATGTAGCTCCTTTTATGTAGGCAAAACAAAAAGAGAATTATATAGGAGAATCTATGAACACCACTATGCTATTGGTAAGGATGATGTAAAAAATGCTATGGGTAAGCATTATGTGGAAAATAGATGTAAAATTAATTTTAAGTGTTTGGTAATAGATTCAGTGCATCCTAATGTTAAAAGTATTAATGTAGAAGAAGAATTAGGGTGGTTGGAATACTGCTGGCAGGTTAGATTAAATGCATGTTTTCCCCCAGGACTTAATAACAGAGAAGAATTTATTATGTATTTAAAAAGGAAGGGACTGAAGCATTAGGGATTTTAGTTAGAGGTATTTGTCAGCATTAGGCTGACTGTTGTTTTAAAACTGCTAATTCAGCTTTTAATGATTAATTGTCAGTTAAGTTTAATTGACTGCTATTTTAGTATTTAAAAAGGTTTTGTTTAAGTGTAAGCCATTAGTCTGAGGAAGTCTCCATTGCAGGAGACGAAAGCGCTTACTTTTGGCTTGTATTTTATTTGAAATATTGTCTTGAACTTGTGGATTAAATCTTGACCATCATTTCCTGGTGCTGCCATTGTTTTTTTGCTGTTTTGGATACTTATTTGGTTAATAGCATGCTGCTGTATTTCAAGTTTAATATTCGATATATCTTTATCTGCACTAGACAGAGGTTGAACATCAATACAGTTGTGTTTGTCATTGTGCAAATATTAAGATGATATCTCCTATTACCTTGTATGTAACATGGTTTTGGAATTATTAATACAAATATGAACAAGCAATATTCGATGCCTAGAGGCGTCAGTAGGATATAACTGCAGAAACGCCTGGAGACACCACTAGGCTGTAATGAGTTAAAGACTGTCTGGCCCTGCACCCTCCCATCTGTCATTCTGTGTGCCACAACTAGGGATGCAACTGAAAAAAAATTAGTAAAATGCAAACGGAGTAAATAGTTTTGAACCCTGCACAGCATTAACCAGTTGTAGTAAGTGATAAGTTAGTATGGTAATGTTTTTTAACATATACTGAAGATCTCTGGCATTACTCAGTGCTTGCAACAGTTCATGAATTACAAAAGAAAGACAAAAGGAACACAAAGCATACCTCTCAACTTTGTATCACAATCAAGGATGCATTCTAATTATTCCTCCTACAAACTTAGAAAGTTACTAGTATAACGAGTTGTTGCACTGTCAAGCATATATTGAATTATATGATGTGTGAAACTAGCTTCTGCCATTCATGACTCACTGTAATCCTCCGTGATTTACAAGGGCAGGAAAATGGAGACACTGGGGACATTTTGCCAACAGCAGGGCAGGGATGTGGTGTCTGCGTGTGTGTGTGTGTGTGTGTGTGTGTGTGTGTGTGTGTGTGTGTGTGTGTGTGTGTGTGTGTGTGTGTTTGTGTGTGTGTGAATGTGAGTATTCTGTGTGGGAGAGTGAATGGGGAAATGTGTGTGTGTGTGTGTGTGTGTGTGTATTTTATGTGGGATAGTGAACGGGGAGTGCCTGTGTTAGCACTATGCGTCAGCTGCCACTGTTAACCACTGAAGAAAAGTGCTGATCTGCACTCACTACAGTTAACAGTGATTCAAAGACATGCAAATTTGCCAATTATGATTTTTTTCCCTCAATGAGCCTGATGCATTTGTAAATCCACTATTACCACATTGCAGAAACAGGGCCTTTTTTACCACAGCCCTTAATGTGAGTGATGACATTTTTTCCGAATCTCCAAGTTTATTGTTTATTTCTGTTTTCCATTACTCTTTTAATCCTATCTCTGTATTTATCTTTACAACTAACTTTGTGCAAGTTTACTTAGTGATTTTTATTGGTAACAGGTTGTTTTACTGTTGTTGGATCTTTCAGTCTTTCATCTACCTGCTAGGAATTTCCCAATATTATTATTTTGCTATATTACAGATGACCCCACCCAACTTGAAATCATTGGCTTTATCTTAGTAGGAAGGTCTATGATTTGTAGACAGACCATCTGCATTAAGATGGTATGATTTTACCAGTGCTGGATCTTGAAGTGGAATGGTTGCATTTCCCAGACTCAGTAGCAAAGTTTGTGAATGCCCGTCTTCTTCTGTTGAAGCCATTGGATGAGTCATGATGTGTAACAAGAGTAAATTCATTGCCAGCAAATAACACCTAGTGCTCACTTAATTGATAGTCATTCTTACTCTATGGAGGAATTCTATTTTTTGTCTTTTTTAACTTTTTTCTTATATAACAAATTGCCCGTCTTCTTCTGTTGAAGCCATTGGATGAGTCATGATGTGTAACAAGAGTAAATTCATTGCAAGAAAATAACACCTAGTGCTCACTTAATTGATAGTCATTCTTACTCTGTGGAGGAATTCTAATTTTTATCTTAACTTTTTTCTTATATAACAAATTGAGTATTCTTTAGCACCAGGTTCTGTTTTAGTCTCAGAGGCCACAGTGTATACTGTAAGGGTCTGGAAGAATGGGTGAACACCAGACTTGACTCTACTTAGAGACTTTGTATAAGCCTTTTGAGAGTTGCATCTCCATCTGGCATCCTTTTAAGCCTGTCAAATCTCCTGCCCTTTGTGAAGTGAGTAAATGAACAGGCCACTGTGAGGAAATATGGGAAAATGTTTCTATAATAACCAGCAAGTCCTAAAAAAAGCCTGGAGTTTGGTTTATTAGCCATATGTCTGTGGCCTGTATCTTTTTTTCTTTTTGTATCTTTATTTAACCCCAACGTATACCCTACTTACTTTACTTTGATCATACCTTCTGAATGGGGGTAGTTATGGTAAGACCTGCCTTGCCTTAATGACTGTCTGTACCTTTGGGAGGCTGGAATTCTAGCCTGTGGGATGAATTACAATATTAACAAGATAGACAACAGCATTGTGTTGGTAGATGTAATGCATCAGTCTTTGCAATGTAACCAAGACCCCATTGAAACCAAAGAGTAATAATGTGTACTAGAAAAGGCCACCTGTTATGGAGAAGACTGTTTTCTCCTTAGCATCTTCTGACTTAAGGGTTTCAGGTACCATTTGATGAAGTCTAAAATAGTGAGATATTGGGTCCTATCAAACTGCTCCACCACTTTGTCTACCCTGAACATGGGATAGGTGTTGAACATTGATATGCTGTTTGATTTTTAGATGTCATTACAAAACTGGATAGTACTCTCTGGTTTTGGTACCAGCCTAATAGAGGTGTTCCAGTCACTGTTGTATTCTTCAGTCACATGTGGCTTGTTTTTCAGCTTCAGGGAATCCATAAGGTCAGAGATTTACATTCTCTACAGGTGCCATTTCAGTGTGACTGGTCATGAGAGTGGTTTACCTAGTAATTCTGAGAATATGTCCTTCTTCCTTGTAGCTCAGAGTGTAAAGTGTGTGTGCTTGTATCTTTAAAAAGCATGCAAGGCTGTATGTGCACATAAATAACCTGCACAATTGCACAACCTTAGTGCCATTTTGTAGAAGCAGTTAAGGAGTAAGCATACATGATCATAGTCATTAATTGTATATAACTTACTTAAGTTAGAGTCAATAGTCAACAGTAGTAAAGTGTTTGTATGTAATAAAGCTGCTTAAACAGAACCCACTAAGATTTGTTTATTTGTGTCCCAGCACAAAAGTGACATGGTGTCAGAACCGGGATGGAAGAGAGAAAAATATTCCAAGCCATGAGATCTAAAGACGACAGCAAAGGTAAAACTGAGAGAAAAGTGCAGAGACATAGCCAGAAAGAAACAAAGCTAATGAGTAATAACACAAACTGTTTACTTGATGCGAAAGACAATAAAGGGATATTGCAAGGGCACCGACAGCATTATCAGGCAAGCGGAAAGCACGAAAAGCTTGTTAACTAAAGACAATGTTTAAAATAAAAGTATTCGATGAAACAATTAAGCAAAACAAACGTGTAAAGCAGAAAACTAGTGTGTTTAAACAAAACGAGTGTGTTTGAAGCAAAGTTGGGCATGTTTAGGGTAAAACAAGCACAAGAAAAGTATATTGGGCATAAAAAGGGCATAAACGAGCAAAACAATTACAATAAGAAAAAAATAAAGGGCACATTAAGTAAAATAAAGCAAGGTGCCTGCATGTGTTTTGGCAAAGTGCTGTATTTGGGCATAACTACGACTTTGTATTGTATCAAGGGCATGACTAAAGTTATTTGAAGTATCTCAAGAGTGTGTAAAAATGCTTACAGTGTGTGCTTACTACTGTGCATATATTTCAAAGGGTTTGTTGTGTGCAAAGTGCAACTGCTTTGTGTAATCTAGTCAAAGTACAGCTATTTCAAAAAGTTTATTGTGCTGGGTGTGTCTATTTGCAAAGAACCACCATTATAGGATGCTTCTTGTACTGCAAAGAGTTGCCTGGTAAGTTACCATCATTTTGGGGACACTTCAGTGTGCTGTATGCAGTTATTCGCATTATGCAGTAACTTGGGATGTTTCTTACACTAAGAGGTGTTTTCTTACAAAAGATGACATTACAAGGGTATAACAGTGCTCGAGAATTATTTAGTCTCATTGTAAAGTTCTGAATGTTTCTTAAAGTGATGACTTCAATAAGTGAAGGTGAATGACTGTAGCATTCCTGCCTTCATCGATAAAATTCGAAGAAGTACAGCAGATGATGATAAATTACTTTATCATTTTCGCCTTTACCAATAGAATTCTGAAAGTATCGAAAAGCCCGAGTAGTTGTTTTGCAGAGTTCAGTAAAAGTATTGAAAAGCCCGAGAAGTTTATTTCTCAAAGTCCAGTTATTCAAAAGTACTACGGGTTTGTTTATTCGCATAATTTCGAAAAGTCCAAAGAAAGGTACAACTTCAGAGTACAAAAGCATTGAACAGTTATAGGTATTAAATCTGGCATATGTGCATGTGTATATATATCAGATTTTGAAAACCCCTATCACTTGCATTTGGTCAGCATATAGCAGAGAACTGGAGAATATTTGAACAAGAGTACGATATTTTCTTAGAAGTAGCTTATGCAGATAGAGATGCATGCATGAGAGCATTCATTTTTCTAAACCTAGCTGGGTCAGAGGCCATAGAAAGAGAGCATTCATTTGTGTATGCACCGGCAGTATAGGAAGGAGAAGGTGCAGACTGCAGTGTTGTTGTACAAGCTGAATCAAGAGAAGACCCCGAGTGTTTGAAGCGCAAGTTCAGAGAAATGTGTAACCCCCAGCAAAGTAATACATTAGAGAGGCTCTTGTTTTACACAAGAGATCAGAAACCAGAGGAAACATTTGCAGTTTATATATAACTAACTTGAGACACAGAGCTAAGATGTGTCGATTTGGTCATCTAAAAGATGAGCTGATAAAGGACAGGCTTGTATGTGGTAGTACCAGTGTTGCTGTGAGAAAGATTTTACTTTGTGACAGTGATTTAACATTGAGCAAAGCCATAGAGATTTGTCAGATCCATGAGGTGACAGATAATGCACAAGTATGCTTGTGCATGACAAGAACATGGTTTCAGTTGTTTCCAGGGCGCATGTAGACAGTATGCAACACATGGTAAACAAGAGCAGGCCTAAGCACATGGCAGCTATGGGATTTCCAAAGAAGGTGCGCAGCTTTTCAGAAAGTTCTAAGAAAGGTGTTAGCTCCAATGCCAGCTCAATGCAACAATGTTGTAATTGTGGTGCAAATCATGAGTCTAAAAGGGAGAAGTGCTTAGCATATAGTCAGCATGTCACAAGTGTAAAAAAAGTGGAATAATTTCTGAAAGCTTTGCAGATCAAGTAAGCCTCACACAGTTGTAAAGAAAAGTCATACAAAAAGGCAAACTGATCAAGTAGAGCCGAAACAGTCAGCTTTCAGTGCAGATGGTGTATCAGCACTCAGTGAAAGAGCTGATGCAGTAAACATATTAACAAGAAGTGAAGTGTTTTGTACTGTCTGGATTAATGGAAAATCCACAGAACTTAAAGTAGACACAGGCTCAAAGTGTAATGTTATATCAGTAGACACATTTGCAAAAGTGAGAACTAATGAACAACTCAGTGTAACCAGTAGTGCAGACTTGTTGCTTATGGAGGTAAAAAAATTCAAACCGAAGGTTCAATGATACTTTCATGTTATTTGGCTGAGAACTGTTACAACTTGTTATTTTATGTAGTCCGAAGACCAGTGCAGTCTTTATTGGGTCTCAAAGATCGTTTGAGAATGAATCTACTTTCTTTTGCTAAAGAAGTTCATCATATAAGTGCATTTCTGAGTTTCAGTTTTTCAGAAGCCATTTTCTCAGAGTATGCTGATGTTTCCGATGACAAACTAGGCAACCTTCCAGTTGTGTATTCCATGATGTTAGACCCAGAAATCAATCCAGTAGTCATACCAGCAAGAAGAATTCCAGTAGCAATGCAAGATAAAGTTAAAGTTCAGCTGGATAAAATGGTGCATCAAGGTGTGATTTGTCCAGTCACAGAACTAATGGAATGGGTGTCATCCATGGTAGCCACTCACAAAAAAGGCTCAGATTAAATCAGAATATGCATTGACCCAAGAGATCTGAACAAAGCATTAAAAAGACCATATCATCCAATGCCACTGTATTTTCTGTCTTAGATGCAAAGAGTTAATTTTGTCAAGTGATGCTGGATCAAAAATCTTCATTTCTAACTACTTTTGGTACTCCGTTTGGCAGATACAGATTCCAAAGGATGGCATTTGGAATAAATTCTGCAAGTGAAGTTTTTCAGCTTGCAATGGAGCAAATTTTTTCAGGTTATCCATGTGCCATAATAGTAGATGATCTGTTGATTGGAGACAATGGTAAAGCAGAGCATGACAGAAACCTAAAGTAAGTTCTAGACAGAGCACGTGAGGTGAACTTAAAGCTCAATCCTTTGAAGTGCAAATTCAGACTTCCAGAAGTTACATACGTAGGTCATTTGTTTACAAGTACAGGCTTTAAGCCCTGACCCGACCAAGCAAGCAGCTATTCTAGAGATGTCAGCGCCAGATAATGTACAAAGTTTGAAGTGTTTTCTGGGCATGGTCAACTATTTAGGCAAATTTATATAATACTTCAGTGAGTTGACAGTGTCTAAGAGAGCTCACATGCAAAAATGTTGTATGGCCATGGTTAGAACATCATCAAAAGGCATTTGAAGACCTTAAGCAGAACATTGCCACCCCCTTCGTTAAGATACTATATTGTGAACAAACCAGTTATTCTTTCTTGTGATGCTTCAAAATTTGGTTTAGGTGCAGTTATACTTCAAGAGGGCAGACCAGTAGCCTATGCATCTAGGACACTAATGCAAACTGAAATGCAATATGCTAAAATTGAGAAAGAACTTTTTGCAATAGTATTTGCATGCTCTAAGTTTCATGATTATATTTATGGTCAAGCTATTCAAATTGAAATCAATCATCAACCTTTAGTTCAAAACCAAGAAATAAAAAACACTGGCAAGGAAGCACTAAGAGCTGAACAAAATATTTAATGGATTAAGCGCTTTCGTCAGTCCTTTCCCAATGACTACTTCAGAATAACACATCAAAGTAAAAACCACAGTATAAAGCCTCACCTACAAGTAATTATACATATAATTAACCAATTAATCTATGAACCCCTAACTACTAACATTTAAAGTGACAAGTGCATTTTCCTATCTAAGCAATGAAGTGCAATACTAAAGTGCATACAAAATTGCATCCATAAAATGTATTACCATACTAAAAACATCCTAACAAATAATAACAAGAATACATCCAGATTTTACATCATGGTCACCCAGGAACTACATCTACTAAGAGAAGAGCACAATAATTAATATTTTGGCCTTCATTATCGAAAGACATTGATGGAGTTCTTTCTACTTGTTCAGTATGCAATAGTGCAAATTAGAAGCGCTGCAACAAGTATCCAATAAACAAAACACAAACGTTGAGAAAAATACACCTTTATAACAGCAAAGCTTTCTGGTTACACACCCTTCCTCAATACTAATACAGGATCCAATAAAACAAACCAATTTAAATAGGAGTCAATATCAGTCACATGACATGCAGCCTAAAATCATGTGACAGTTTTAAAATTTCACACAACTAATAAAATATGACATTTATAAAAAAATGTTTATACACATATAACAAATACAATTGTGCAATGGGTTCATATATAACATTTAGCATAGCTTAGTACGCTGTATCTTAATTAAAACTGGTTTCAATGTAATAGCAGAATTCAAACCAGGTATATTATCAGCTGATAGCCTTAACATCCATTCATATTCTTTTATTTCTAGAAGGTAATCAATATCACCCCCCGTTTGATGTATATACCATATCAATAACCCTAAATCTAAATTTATGTTCAGTATTATGAGTACTTATGTGTTTATATAAAGCATTTTTTTCATTTGCCCTTCCTATCTCAGATTTATGCTCAATGATACGCTCTTTTAACTTCCTAGTTGTTTTCCTACATAGAATGATGAGCATGCAGTGCAGGTTGCTAAATATACTACATTATTACTAATACATGTAGCTGCTATATTAAATGTATAAGTCTTATGCATTATAGGATGAACAAATGTGTTATTAACACTACCATCTACAATATCACTACAACAGCTACAATTCATGCAGCTAAATGTGCCACGCTTACAGGAGTTTCGTTGTGCATAATTTTCTTCTTTAAAATCTTTATAGCATAATCTGCTCTTTAGTGTTTTCATATTCCTATATGAGAAATATGGTTTACTGCTTAAAACAGCTTTTATGTCCGTAGATGCCATCAAGACTACCCAATATTTTTGTATAATTCGTTTAACTAAATGTGTCATAGTATTATAAGTTGTCACATATCTGATTTTACCTTCCTTCAATACATTCTTACTAAGATCAGATATAGGTTCATCTGCTAACAAAAATGTTGGCTTCAGTTTTGTCTGCCTGTCAGCTATAGTATTAGCTTTAATAGCTGACAGTAGTTCAAAATCATATACTTACAAACTCATCAAATGTTTCCTCTAATTTGAATAAAAAACAAGAATCATCAGTATTTAGTCTACTAATTCTACTAAATTGTGCCATCACAATACCTTTAAAGATGTGGGGGGCGTGCATACTGGTACTATGTATATATCTGCCCGCATGAACTTCTTTTTTATGTACGGTTGTATTGATTGAACCCTCCTTTAACTCAACCTTAACATCTAAAAAGGTTATAGGACTATCTGAATAATCCATTTTAAATTTTAAAAATTCAGTGGTATTATTCAGATAATGTATATATTCAGTTAATTCTATAGGGGACCCTTTCCAAATTAAAAAGCAATCATCCACGAAACGTTGATAGAAACAAACATTCTTATTCAAGGAATTAGTACTATTATAAATATATGTCTTTTCCAACTGAAACAAAACTAGATTTGTATAAGTATTAGCTACTGGTGTGCCCATTGCCATACCAGTAAGCTGCAAATAAAATTGTTTGTTAAACAAAAAGATGTTATTAGTTAGTACTATGCCTAACAAAGAACATATATTTTCTATACTTCTCGCTGATAATGAAGACTGCAAAACTAAAAAATCATGAATAGAGTTGATTCCATATTCATTTGGTATAACTGTAAATAGGGATGAAATGTCCAAAGTCACAAACAAGAATTCCCCTCTGCACACAGTAGTAGTATTTAAATCATTAAACCATTGTCTTAACTTTAACGTAAAATCTGTAGTATCTTTTAAAACAGTATTACATTGCATTAAAAAAGGTTGTAACTCCTTTTGCAAATAAACTGAAATGGGCTCTGTGAGCCAACCATTACCAGAAACAATGGGTCGCATTGGTGGGTCCCTTAGTGACTTATGGATCTTTGGTATACCATACAATTATGGTACAGTGGGACAAGGAACAGTAAAAAAATGAAGCAAATCTAAATCAATGTCACCACTAAGTTGTAAGTCATATATCATCATATTAACAGAGCTAATACATTTCTTAACATCAATAGATGAAATAACTTTAAATGCATGAGCATCATCTAACATAGCAGAAACAGATAACATATATTTAGCCCTATCCATAATTACAACAACGCCCCCCTTGTCTGTCTGCTTAATAACTATATTAGTATCTGCCTGCAGCTCTTTGAGCGCTAAAAATTCTTCATATGTTAAATTATAACTTTTTTTAACTGTTTTTGAATATACACATCTCAATTCCTTCTCGCATAGATCATGATATGCTGTAAGAACAGGAATATTAACAGGCACAAATGTACTACGCCTTTTACAGGCCAATTGAGTAGAAACGTTATTTTTAAACATAACCTTTAAATTTATATTCCTAATAAACTGCTTGAGATCAGTCAATGCAGAGATTAAACCATCACCAGAAGTTGAAATAAAACCAAGACCTTTCTGAAGCAGTGTATAATGAGAAGCTTCCAAATTGAAGCTAGATAAGTTCAAAATTCCTCGCTCTATCATTGGATTACTTTCACTTGCTTGTCCGGACTGTTGTTCTTGCGTTTGTTTGAATGCATTGTTTGTCTTATAGTTGACCTCCCTCTCGAGACCGAATGCTCTTTTACGCTCTCCGGTTGATCTAAATGGAAGCGCTTTTGAAAAAGGTTTAATGTAGATTGATGCATTTTTTTAGCATCATTGATTTTTTTTACCATCGCCGCCATTCCCCATTTCTCCCCCAGTCAGGCGTAAGCCGGCACTTGCATCAGCTGTTTGTGATGCAACCGAAGTAGGTGTGGTCATGACCACACTATCAAGTTCTTTAGTCAGTGCCGGTTCTCGAAAAGGAGAGCTTATTGATGTTGATTCCGAAAATTCATCAAGAGTGTCCATGGAGGTTTTTTGAACCACAGTTTTTTTTACTATTATTGTTTAGATAAGGCACATCATTCTTCGGCCAAGAAAAGATATGGCCTTTTTGAAAATCTGCCATATCTCGTAGTAACTTACGTTTCTTGATTGCCTCTAGGCGATCATCAAGTGCATGCAGTCTGTCCAGCATCTGCTGATAAGAATTAAGCATGATGTTAAAGCAGGACATAGCCATAATTTCAGTCTCCATATTCATTATCTCTTCTTTCAATTCTTTCTCATTATTGGAAAAAAAGTTGTTCATAAGAACCATATAATCAAGGCTTAGTTTGATGTTTAATTGCTGCCATCGTTTTAACAAATCCGGATAGGCATAAAGAATATGAATGGATGCTAAGGCTATCAGCTGATAATATACCTGGTTTGAATTCTGCTATTACATTGAAACCAGTTTTAATTAAGAAACAGTGTACTAAGTTATGCTAAATGTTATATATGAACCCATTGCACAATTGTATTTGTTATATGTGTATAAAATTTTTTTATATATATGTATAAATGTCATATTTTATTAGTTGTGTGAAATTTTAAAACTGTCACAGATGACTGATATTGACTCCTATTTAAATTGGTTTGTTTTACTGGATCCTGTATTAGTATTGAGGAAGGGTGTGTAACCCGAAAGCTTTGCTGTTATAAAGGTGTATTTTTCTCAACGTTTGTGTTTTGTTTATCAGTATTCAATAGTACCAGATCACATTTGCAAAGAGAACTGCTTCAGCTAAGTCCAGTTCCTGAACTACCTTGGTCTACTGTCGCATCTGATATCTTTGAGTGGAACAGTCAACACTACTTAGTTTTGGTATACTCTTATTCCAGTTGTTTCAAAATCAATGTACGACCAAACTTAACCTCAACATCTGTTATTACTAAGTTGAAATGTCATTTCTCAGTTCATGGTAGTCCACACAAACTTTTTTCTGACAATGGTACTCAATTTACTAGCCAGTTGTTTCAGAAATTTACAAAATAATGGGACTTTGTACATGTCACTAGTAGTCCTGAATATCCTCAATCCAATGGTCTAGCTGAAAGAGCAGTACAGAGTGCAAAGCAATTACTTGAAAGGTCAAAGTGTGACAATACGGATGTATTCTTGAATTTGCTTAATCTCAGAAACATATCTTGTGATGATATTCTTGGTTCGCCTGCTCAAAGGTTGCTTTCCAGGCAAACTAGAACTACGTTACCTATTTCATCCAGTTTGTTGCAGCCTAAGTCGAAGGACCCTAAAATGATCAAGGCTCAATTGTTTAAGAAGGGTAATATCCAGAAATCTAGTTACAACTGATTGAGCATGCTACATCATCCGTTGAGGGAAGGAGAGATGGTATGAATTAATACAACAAAAGGTTTTGATTGAATAGGACAGATTATAGGCATTTGTGCCAAGCCGAAATCCTACCTTGGTTTGTGATTTATTGTGGAGTTGACTTGTTAACAAGGTTTACTTTGATTCATATTTTGTTGTTTTACCTTTAATTTCACTGTTGGTTGTTGGAAAGGGATAGGTTTTAGACAGGCAAGCTCTAACAATCCCAAGAGGCCTAGACAGCTATAAATTCACACAAACTACAGAGAGGAAAATCCAGAGCATATTTAAACAATCCAACTTTGGTTTGTGATTTACTGTGGAGTTGACTAGTAAGAAACATTTTATTTGAATTTATATTTTATGTGTTATGTCTGTTTTTCACTGTTTGTAAGTAAGATGGGATAGCTTATTAACAGGATTTACTTTGATTCATATTTTGTTGTTTTGCCTTTAATTTGACTGTTTGCTGTTAGAAAGGGATAGATTTTAGACAGGCAAACTCTAGCCATCCCAAGGGGCCTAAACAGCTATAAATTCACACAGACTGCAGAAAAGAAAATCCAGAGCATGACTAAACAATCCTACCCTTGTTTGTGATTTACTGTGGAGGTGACTGGTAAGAGAAGTTTTATTTGAATTTATATTTTATTTGTTATGACTGTTTTTCACTGTTTGTAGGTAGGAAGAGATAGCTTGTTAACAAGATTTACTTTGATTTATATTTTGCTCTTTTACCTTTAATTTCACTGTTGGTTGTTAGAAAAGGATAGGTTTTAGACAGGCAAGCGCTAGCCATCCCAAGGGCCTAGACAGCTATAAATTCACACAGACTTCAGAGAGGAAAATCCAGAGCATATCTAAACAATCCTACCCTGGTTTGTGATATCCTGTGGAAGTGACTGCTTAGAGAAGTTTTATTTGAATTTATATTTTATTTGAATTTTTATTTTATTTGTTATCACTGTTTTTCACTGTTTGTAGGTAGGAAGGGATGGATTGCTTGTTAACAAGATTTACTTTGATTCATATTTTGTTGTTTTGCCTTTAATTTCACTGTTGGTTGTTAGAAAGGGATAGGTTTCAGAAAGATAAGCGCTAGGCATCCCAAGGGCCTAGACCACTATAAATTTACACAGATTGCAGAGAAGAAAATCCAGAGACTATCTCAACAATCCTATCCTGGCTTGTGATTTACTGTGGAGTTGACTGGTAAGAGAAGTTTTATTTGAATTTGTATTGTATTTGTTATGGCTGTTTTTCACTGTTTGTAGGTAGGAAGAGATAGCTTGTTAACAAGATTTACTTTGATTTATATTTTGTTGTTTTACCTTTAATTTCACTGTTGGTTGTTAGAAAAGGATAGGTTTTAGATAGGCAAGCACTAGCCATCCCAAGGGCCTAGACAACTATAAATTCACACAGACTGCAGAGAGGAAAATCCAAAGCATATCTAAACAATCCTACCCTGGTTTGTGATTTGCCGTGAAAGTGACTGGTAAGAGAAGTTTTATTTGAATTTATATTTTATTTGTTATCACTGTTTTTCACTGTTTGTAGGTAGGAAGGGATAGCTTGTTAATATTTACTTTGATTCATATTTTGTTGTTTTACCTTTAATTTCACTGTTGGTTGTCAGAAAGGGATAGGTTTTAGACAGGCAAGCTCTAGCCATCTCAAGGGGCTTAGGCAGCTATAAATTCACACAGACTGCAGAGGGGAAAATCCAGAACATATCTAAACAATCCCACATTGGTTTGTGATTTATTGATCTTTACTGTTAAAAAGAAGTGTGATAGTGAGAAGCTACTGCACATAAAAGAATTACAGCTTTTATCTTGCTTGCAGAACTTGTATGGTCAAAACAACTTTACTGTACTTACTTTAGTATTTAGGTGTACTTTGTGTGATTTTTGTCATAGTTTATTTAAGTTCTCTTTGATTTCTTTGGTTACTGATTTTGATTATTCTTTTCTTTTACAATACTTTATTCATTTGAAGCAGAATATGGGCTCCTTAAATAGGTTCATAGGTAGGTACTAGGCTATTGGCCCTGGGGCCTATACAAGCCCAGCCAAAAAGGTACCCTGGCTTTTGCCACCCAAGAAAATTATTTTCCTGTGCCACTGTCGAGCAGAGCCACAGAAGTGATCCCCGGGGTGGATTTCCTTTTTCCCATCCAATCATTAAGATTTTTCTTGAATAGTGCTGATGAGGAGCTTTGTTTAATATAGATAGGTAGTTTATTTCAGAGTATGGGAAGTCTCTGGGACAGGAATCTATCCCTCTGGCATGTTCTGTTTATTGTGGTAACAAGGTTTAGGTCCCTAGAGCATGTAGCTCGGAGGGATTGGGATTTCTTTAAGTGGAGCATGTCCAACAGCTCTTGGTATGACATAGCTTTGTATGTTAGGCAGAAATCACCTCTGAGTAGGCGATATATGATGGAGTAAAGCTGGAGTTTTTTGAGACGGTCTGCACAGGGCATCTGTTTCAGGCCAGTAATCCTCTTTGTGAGGTATTTCTGCGGCCTTTCCAGTTATTGTAGATGTCTTGTGAGGTACATACCAAAAGGGGCGTTATACTCTATAATGGGTCTAATGAGTAATGAGTAGAGGGGAACAATGACTTCTTTTTTTCTGGATGAGAAACCTTTTGTGATGAGGTGTGCCATGTAGAAGGATTTCCTGACTACTGTGGCAATGTGATTATCAAAGGAGAGACTACTGTCCACCTGTGTCCCAAGGTCTCTTATCACACTTTTGGAGTTATGTATACTACCACCTATGTTGTAGATGATGGGTACAGAGTTTTTACCAAAGGGGATGACAATGCACGTTTTGGCATTGAGCTTGAGGCCATGGCTTTGACACCAGGCATCTGTCTCAGTGAGGCCCTTTTGTAAGATGTTCACATCGTTAGGAGTTTCAATTATGGCTCCTAGTTTGCAGTCATCTGCGAACTTCATTAGCCAAAGACCTTCTGTGTTAGCCTGTACTTCAGAGAAGTAGAAACCAAACAGGAGAGGACCCAGGACTGAACCCTGTGGTACTCCACTTGTTACTGGTGTGAAGTCAGATTTGGAGTCTGCTACTTTCACAGTGTGGGTTCTGTCAGTGAACCAGTTGGCAATCTGTCTTGTGACATAGGGATTTACACCTAGTTTAGTGAGTTTATCTATAATTCCAGAGTGGGGGATGGTGTTGAAAGCCTTGGCAAGATCTAGATAGGCTGTGTGAACCACCTTGCCCTTGTCTATGGCTTTGGTGACTGCTTCAAAGAAGTCTATCAGGTTTAGGAGACATGATCTGCCTTTTACAAACCCGAATTGGGTGGGGTTCAGAGTTTGGAGATTACCAATGTCTTTTTTTTATAAGTTCCATGATGATATGTTCCATGGCCCTGCAGACCAGGCTTGTCAGGCTAATGGGGCAGTAGCTCCCGGGGTCCATGGTGGCTCCCCCCTTGTGGAGTGGGATAACTGTTGCTGTGTGCCATTCAGCAGGCACAAAGCCTGAGGTGAGGCTATGATTGAACATGGTACTTAGGTGGGGTGCCAGTTCGTTCTGAAGTTCGTGTAGAAGGCACCCTGGGATGTTGTCTGGTCCCGTGGATGCTGTGTTCTTGGCTTTGGAGAGTGTGGTATTTACCTGTGCAGCTGTGATTACAGGAACTTTGCATTCTTCCGGTATAGAGATGGGCTCTTTAGGGGGTGAGAGGGGGGTAAAGTTAGTACTGAACCTATCTGCCAGGATGATGGCAATATCAGTTGGGTCTGTATATTTAGTGCCATTGTGCTGTAACTCAGAGCAGATCTGAGTGTTGCCATTGAGATTCTTGACATAGCTATAGAATGCTTTGTGGTTGTCTTTAGAATCAGTGGTGATTTTGTTTTCGTAACTAGCTTTGGAGGATTTTATCAGGGATTATAGCTTCTTACTGAGGCTGACCAAGAAGCTCCCCCAAGGGATTTTACTCTCTTTTGCAACAGTTTCTTTCTTCTGTTGTACAGTTTGTTTATGTCAGGGGACCACCAGATTGGCTCCCTTTTTTGGAGGATAGCATCTTGGTTCTGTTTGGGATAGCACAATCCATGCACTCGTGTAAGTGCTTATAAAGTGCAATTGTGTAGGATTCACTAGTCATAACTGTACTGTCCATCTGCATGGGTGTCATGAAGTTCACCACTTCTTTCTTAAGAAGCATGAAGTTGGCTGTGGAGAAATTTTTTACCATGGTTTCCTTAATGGGGGTGGGGGCAGGATGTGGATATCTAGGGTAATTAGCTTATGGTTGGATCGGACCAATGAGGCGTTGACTTCAGGTGTGGAACACTGGTCACTCATGTTGGTAATGACTAGATCTAGGATATTGTTGCCCCTGGTGGGGGTGTGGATAAATTGATCCAGGGCATTAGAGTTAATGAATACCAGAAAGCGTTGAGCGAAGGAGTTGGTACATGAGTAATTTTCCCAGTTAATGGTGGGGTAGTTGAAATAGACCATTATTAGGGTGTTTGGATGAACCCTAATATTTTCCAGTACATCACGAAAAGAAGAGTGGGAATCCTGGGGCATGGTGGGGGATCTGTAGCAAGCTACAATTTGGACTGCAGTTTTGCCCAGAGTTAGTTGCACTTGGATAACCTCGGCTGCATTATGCTGAGCAACTACCCTGTAGGTGTGGATATCCTTAATGAATATAGACACACCTCTGCCTTTGGTGTTCCGGTCCAGGTTACATGGCCGAAAAGTGTGGTATGAGTTATAGCCTGGTAGTGCAGGGGTACTCTCTGGAGCCATGAACCAGTTCTCAGTCACTGTACAGATATTGATTTGAATCTGAACTAAACTAGTTACAGGAAAGGGGGGAAACAAGTGCAAATGTGGGCTTTTAAATCAGAAAGTTGAGAGAGATGGAAAAACTGCCCAAATGGCCAGAACTACTCCTTATGTGGTAGATAGGTTACCTAGTGCTTACCACTCCCACTGCTAAGCTAGAAGGCTTCCCTCCAACACATATATCTCCAGATAGTCTGAAGAGCACTCTGTCAGGATACAGGAAGGCTCCAGCAATGATATGATGACTCATATAACTGAGAAAGAAATGAGTATGCAATTAATGATTTGCTAATGCACAAATATCTTGTACAGTATAATAAATCCTATGCATATTTAAAAGTAACAGGTAATAACACTGGTGATCTGTGTTCCTCATCTCAAAAGCTGGATGATTTGTTTACCATTGTTAGAAGTAAATGTGGACTTAATGATGATTGCACTTGTGCAATTGGCACAGCTTGGAGAACTGTTGTTTCATATATTAAAGACTGTACTGGTGAGATAAATAATGCTAGACAAACAACAAATAGAACACATTTAGGAAATGATGCATTTATTGTCTGTAAGGATCATTCAACCTCTATGAAACAAGATGATGCCCCTGAAACTTTGGGATTCTGGAGATGCAAGTCTTCAGCAATCTGAGGATTGTTTAGAAGGAAAAAAAAAAGAAAGAAAGGAAGAAATTCACAACAATTAACAAGGAAAAAAAAAAGAAACTGATTAATGTCTGTAAAGTAAAGAGAATACATACTAAAAAGGAAATTGCATTGTTATGTAACACACAGGTTACAGTGAATGATAATATTTTTCTATTAGAAAACCTTCAGGTTACAGAAAAAGGCATCATTTTTCCAAAAGAGAAGGTAGAAAAAAGAGTAAAGGGGCTTGTGAAAAGGAAGAAATCAAAATGGAATGTGGAAGGATTGAAGAATATTATTATTAAAAAAATGAACACATTCTTATCACCGTTTTCATGTTAATAAAACTTTTTATCACTCAAAACTGGTTTGATAGATCCAAATTAGCATGGGAGGCATACAAAAACATGGCAGTCAAATACATCACCTCCCATAAAATACTAACAAGAAATAGTAAAAAACGTTCCTACTACCAGACGTTTTGGGGTTTTCTCATTGACCACATTCTTAAGGAATTCTACGCTTTGTGGATATTAGACATTAGCTTATAATAATCACTATCTTCTGTCCCTTTTATATGTAATAATAAAATAAGCAGAGTAAATTCCGCATTTTCGTATTAACTGTATAGAACATATGAAACAGTAAAACTCCCTGCTCTACGAGATTTCTTATCGTAGCAGTTGTAAATATTGCATATAGTTGTGGGTTAACTAAAGGCCAAAAATCTTTATATCAAGTCATACTACTACTTTTTTTAAATGCAAAGCTATCAACAGTAATGTTGCTTATGTGCCATTTCCTTGTTTATTGTAACCTTGCTGGTAAATTATCTATATGGTCTTACGCCCAATATGGTTGTATTTTTTGTTTGTATGTACCAACTTTGTACATTGGACTGTTGTAAATTTGTTGATGAATTATCTCTGAAATAAATAAAACAGATTCCTGGAAAAAAAAAAGAGAAAGACAGATGTTGACTAGATGGGTCAAGCTGTGAATTTACAATTCCACCTGGATGTGAATTTAATAAACAATGAAAACAGTGGAATTATTAAAATTAATGGTGATGAAGATCTATCCTTTGTAACAATTGATAGAGCAGATATTATTGTATTAGAAGTTGAAAATTCTTCAGAGTTGGTTAGCAAAGATATTCTTGTAATTGGAGATTCAATTATTAGAGGAACTGATACTTATATTGTCGGATAGTGTTATGCTTGCCAGGAGCAAAAATACAAGATTTGAAGCAACCCTTTGAACGCCTTAATGTAAGGAAGTACGGATCTGTTTTTATTCATGCTGGTACAAATGATCTCATCCTTAAGGATTCTCTGACTGTTAGTAGGGAACTGACATCCCTCATAGATAGTATAGCTTATACTGGTGTTAGGGCATATTTTTCACAGATCACCTATAGAAAGGATAGTCAGGTCACCATGAATAAAAAGATTTTTTTTGGATAAATACCTATATGGAAAAAAGTCCTGTTTTTAACTCATTACAGCCGAGTGCACCTCCAGGAGTTTCTGCAGTTACCTCCTACTGTACCTCTAGGCATCACATTTTGCTTGATCATGTTTGCATTAATAATTCCAAAACCATGCTACATACAAGATATCAGAACATTTTATCTTGAAGTATACATGATGGAAAACACAAGTGTATTGATATTTGACCTCTGTTAATGAGTATTTGTTAGAACTGTAAAGTGATAACTTCATTTTTTAAAGGTTCAAGCCACACCCACTTGGAGTTAAAGGTACACACTCAAAAGAGCTGTACTGGAGGGAATGAGTCCAAAAATGGAAATGTGTAGAGCATCCAAGTCTAATTTTGGGCACGCATATGTTCAGACAGGATGGCATGTATTTGTCAAGATCAGGGAAGATAATTTTTGCAGCAGATATTTTGCAGTATTTGACAAATACTAGGCAAGGTTTTTGCCAGGTCAAAAATTTAACAGTTCACAGCAAAATTTGATGCACCTCTAGTTGTTAGTGCTAGGAGCATTAATAATAAAGTTTTATTACTGGAACATATGCTACATTTCCACAAGACTAATGTTGTTTGTAAAACATGGTTAGAGAAAAATTACTGGAAACCAGTTCTGTCAGAGTATAAATGTTTTTACTGTAACAGACATTCTAACAAAAAATCAGGTGGAGGTGTTATGATAGGGATTAAATATAGTTATGAGACCTGTGATTATTACATATTCAGTGATTAAAGATAGTTATGAGACCTGTGATTATTATGTATTCAGTGATTAAAGATAGTTATGAGACCTGTGATTATTACATATTCAGTGATTAAAGATAGTTATTAGACCTGTGATTGTTACATATTCAGTGATTAAAGATAGTTATGAGACCTGTGATTATTACATATTCAGTGATTAAAGATAGTTATGAGACCTGTGAGTACTATATGTTCAGTGATAACACCAATACGATAGACTGTGTAACTGTGACAAAAAAAAAAAACAACCCTGGAAAATATAACAATTGCTGGAGTATATAGACCACCAAAGTCAAGTGCAGATGACCTAGAGGAAATCATACATTTCTTGCATGAAACACGAGAGAAGAATAATATTAGCTGGGGAGTTAAATTTGCCAGAAACAGACTGGAATAATATTGATTCAACAACATTAGTAAGGAAATTATTCACAACGTATATTCAGGAACAAGAAATTGCTTCAGATTGTAAAAAATCCTACCAGGGGATGGAACATACTAGGCATTGTTTGTGTTCCTAAAGAAATTACTGAAATTACTGTTACTTCAGCTCACGTTGTATCACTGTTGCAGTGCAGTAATTATTGGGTGACAAAAGTTAATTTATTGCTAGGTAATTCTGCCAAACTGAAATCTAAAGCAATGCACAGAAGGTTTATTACAGATTATATGGAAGCAAAATGGTCCCTATGTAAAACTAACTGGAATGAGGTGTTCAGTGGAAAAACTGCAGATGAAATGTGGAAAGTTTTGAAAGAGAAATTGTTTGAGTAGAAAAAAAAAAGTTTAACATCAGGATCTAGGCATACAATGTCAGGGTATTTCCATAAGAACAAGATATCTGATTATGCTGAAAGACAAACAATATAAGAAATGGAAAAGAGATTGAGCTACAACTTTGAAAACTGAAATAAACAAGATGGACAAACAGATTAAGCATAGTGTGAGGCATGATCAAGAAAAAATTGAAAAAATATTGAGCATAATAGGAGACCTTTTTATAGACAGATAAGATGTGGAAGGAGTAAAGACATACAAACTGAAAAACTGTTTGCAAATTCTAAAATTTCCTCTCAGACACAACAGATTATAGATAGATTTAAAAAAAATCTTATACAAAGCAGTTTGCCTCCACAAAAGGGGTGATAACTTGTCCTAGTAACATCCATGAAAACCTCAGATACTGGAATCAAATTAGATTATATTGAAAAAGAACTGCACAAACTGGATCCAAACAAAGCACAGGGAGGAGATGGAAATGACCTGAGAATACTTCAGCAAGAAGTTACTGTACCATTATATTTATTATTCACTAGGTCATATAAATATGGGGAGATTCCTCAAGACTGGAGACGTGCTTATTAAACCTGTCTTTAAGGGAAAGAGGAGCAGGACAAACCCAAAGTCATATAGACCCTTAAGTCTACTTTCATGTTGTGGAAAAATAATGGAAAAGGTAATATTGGATAAGTTATTGTCAGAACTGGATAGGGTGGGACTTGAAACCATATATCAGCATGCATATGTTGAAAATAGATCTATTACCACCTGTAACATGATGTTGTGTAACAATATAATAACAGCTCTGAATGAAAAATTGTGCTGATTTAATTTATGTAGATTTAACGTCAGCATTTGACAGGATCATACACAAAACACTGATCAATAAATTAGAACAACTAGGCATTGATGTACTGTTGATAAGATGGATAGCTGCATGGCTTATAAATAAGAAATGGCAAGTATCATACAGCAACTGGACAGGTACAATCCTTGGTTATAGACAGGGTGTCCCACAGGGCTCTGTCCTAGGCTCTTACTTGTTTGGATTGCATCTTTCAGATCTAATATTTTCATTTGAGGTGTTCTGCAGCTTATATGCAGACAACCTGAAATTGGGTAAACTGATTACATGTGCTACAGATAAGGCATGTCTGCAAAAATAACTTGACTAAATTGCCCATTTGAGCACAGGAGAATAATAAGATGATAGATACATCAAAAACTGAGCACATGAGATTTGGGAGACATAAATTGAAAGGTGAATATTTAATACAGCACACAGTGATTAAAGACTCATTTAAGGACCTGGGTATATGAGTAGATACAGCTATTAGTTTTTCTAATCATATCAACCAATTGGTTAATGATAGTTATAGAACTATAGGTTGTATAAAAAGATTTTTAAAGTATAGGAAATCAAAATTTAAGTCATTGTTTGTTAGTTACATTAGACCCAAACTTGAGTATGGAATAACAATATGGAACCCTATAAGAAAACCAGCATGAGTAAACTGGCAAGAGTACAGTGGAAATATACCAAGTGCATCCATAGATGTGAAAATTTAAGTTATTATGAAAGACTAAACTATCTGAACTTGTACAGTGTCTCTTGATATCTAAGAGGATATCTTATTTGGGTATATAGGGAATTTAGAAACAACTACCTCTGGGAATATTTGGGGTTATCAAAAAGTACTAGAGAAGCATCAGACAACCTATGTAGAAGATATCATGGACAGAAGTAGGTCAAAACTTAAAAGTGATAGCTGGGTGCACAAGATCCAGGATAACAAAATTCCCACCCCTGGTAGGCACACTGGTGCCAGGACTGGATAAAAATGACTGTGTAGAATCCTCAATATATGGAAACATTCCTGCAATGGGGCTATGCCAGGCCCAGGGGAAGATGGCCCTCCTGTTGTAGAAGGAAGTTGCAGTCCACAAAAATTGCAAAAATTGATAGGCCAAAGAAGAGCCATAAAGAAGATAAAGTGGGCTATTAAGGATAAGAAAGAAATGATGTATTGTTACTGTTATGCAAAAAGCACAGAATTTCCAGACACAAGATATACAAAAAGATTAATAGAGAAATTAGAGGAAAGAAAAATACTTCCACATGAAAAACTGTCAGAAACCTTAAATAAAAATTTAAGTTCATTAATGCAACAAATTTATGAAAAACAGTATATAGACCATGAAACTTTGATCTGTTTGGAAAAAGGAGCATCTGAGGATGTGCGAAAATATAAACAATAAAACCTAGAGATTTTTGAAAAGTATGAAAAAGAAATATGGACATGGGAAAGAAAGTGAGATTTGATATGGTGCAATATTTATGCAACGGCGAAAGCCAAATTAATCAATACAAAGAAGGCAGCCCTAAATATATTTGAAGAGAAATACAGGGAAAGGCATCCAGATATGGAAAATTTTACAATAAAAATAATATCACAAAGAGGGAATGTAGAAAAGAAAATTAGTAATGTAGAAGTTAAAAATTAGAAGCTGAAGTTATGGAGTACGTGCAAAGTGAAGGATTTGGTGTAGAAGGTCTAAAACAGATTCCCCAAATTAAGGAGAAACAGGAAGATGAAGAGACATCTGAAGAAGAAATATGGACATGGGAAAGAAAAAGGGATTTAATATGGTGTAATATCTATGCAAAGTAGAAAGCAAAACTAATCAATACAAAAATTGCAGCAACAAAGAGAAATACAGGCAAAGGAATATGGACCTGGAAAACTTTACAATACAAAAAAAAAAAAAAAATAAGAAGACAGAGGAAAAGCAGAAAAGGAGATTAGTAATGGAGAAATTAAAGAAATAGAAACTGAGGTTATGGAGTATCTGCAAAGTGAAGGATTCAGTGTAGAAAATCTAATTCAGAAAGCACCACAATAGGACAGAGTAATGAACATCCAAATTAAGGGGAAACCAGTGGAACAGGAAGCAATTGGTCAGGTGCCATATGAAGATATTTTGGAGGCTTTCACAGGAAACTAGTATAAACATTCACTTGAAGCTGGATAGCAAGGGAAGGAACAGGAAACTGTAGAACCTCGGATGTAGTCAATGTTGAGGAGTGATAGGCCAGTGAGTTCCCATGTGACAGAGAAACAGATGGCACAGGATGAAACTGAAGAAAATGTGCCATAGGAAGATGCTACAGAACTTTATTTAGAATGCCCACAGGAAATGGAAAGCAAAAAAAATGTGCCTTTAGTTTAGAATAAAATGACCTAAGAGAAGAGTTGCTTGATTTAATAGAGATAGACATATTAAGATAAATGAAAGAAATAGACTACACAAGGTCAATAACACCCCAAAAATCAGAAATTTGATAAATCAAATGAACATAGTAATTAGAACTGTGCATAGAGATCCATGGACTATAACAGAAGTAAACAGGATATATTATAATGCATCTACATTAATAACTGAAAATGTTCTACCACAAGAATTCAGGGTAGTGAGGGAAAGGAAAGGGATAAATTGAATACCATCATGGAAGTATCAAATAGAGAAAACTATAAAGCAATTAAGACAAGAAGGGTCACTGTTAGAGTATAGAAGAGGGAACAGATCATCAAAAATACTTAGAAAGATAGATGTGATAAAAGCAATGCGCAACATTAGAACAAATTTGGATCAATCATTTACTATCGCAAATAACAAACTAATATCAGTACTGGCAGAAAAACTTAGAAGATACACAGATAAATATAAAAGAACAATACAAAATAAGCAATTTATTGATGAGCCAAAGAAGTTTTATAGAGAATTGGGAAACAAGGTAAAAGGAATTGAAAGACCACAAAAAAAAGAAGAAATGTATGTATTTTGGAGAAGTATTTATGAAGATCCTATGGAACATAACAAATATGTTAAATGGAAAGAAGTAAAAGAAAAAATAAGTTTAAAGGTACAGGATATGAAATGGATAAAGTAACAGCCAGAGAGATTCAAACACAGTTGAGAAAAGCCTCTAACTGGAAAATCCCAGGCCCAGATGCAGTACCTAACTTCTGGTTAATAATATTAACATCTTTGCATGAAAATTTTGCCATGTGTAAGAACTATTTATATGTGTACCCCAAACAGACACCAACCTGGCTAACAGGAAAAAACAAATCCTCCTACTTAAGAGTGAACCTACAAGCTACCCTAGAAATTATAGACCAATAACTTGCCTTCTGACGACATTTAAACTATACACTGGAATTGATGCCGACAGAGTTTATATTCATTTAGAAGAAAACTCAATTATGTCAATAGAACAAAAGGGCAATATAAGAAAGTCATATGGAGCAAAGGATCAATAAAGTCATAGTGGAGAACTATAAAAAGGGGAAGAATCTAAGTATGGCATGGATTGACTACACAAAAGCATTTGATAGTATCTCATATTCATGGATAAAAGAGTACTTAAAAATGTATAAGATACACCTTACACTGATCGACTACATTACAGTGACCATGTAACAGTGGCAGACCACTTTGCAATTAAGCCATGATAAATGACAAATTATTATCCCAGGGATAAAAATTAAACGGGGGATATTCCAATGTGAATGTTTGTCATTGCTGCTATTCTGTCTTGCCCTTAACCCATTAAGCTGTCTACTTGGCAGCTTAGGCCATGGCTATAATTTGGCTCCTAGAAAACAACAAAGTGTAAAGACTTTGCATCTTCTCTTTGTCAATGATTTAAAGTGGTATATCTCATCAGATGAGGAACTGAAAGCACAACTGCAAGTTGTCAAAACTTTTTCAGATGATATAAGAATGACATTTGGTCTTGATAAATGTGTTAAAGCAACCTTTAAAGCAGGAAAACTGCAGCACCAAGAAAACATCAATTTGAGAGTAGAATGTGATATAAAAGAACATGAGCAAGAGGGAGTGTATAAATATTTGGGAATTGGTGAAGGATCAACAATAAAGCATGAGCAAATGTGAATTAAACTTAGTAAAGATTACTTTAGAAGACTTAAATCTGAAAACAGCATTGACATCTAGGAACAAAACTGAAGCTATAAACCAATTTGCTCTTCCTGCCCTAACTTACAGTTTTAGGGTGATTGATTGGCCTCAACGCATGTTGGACAGATTAGACAGGAAAACAAGAAGGATGCTTCATGCTTACTAAATGATTTATAAAAATCAGTGCATAACATGATTATATATTCCCCGTTCCTAAGGAGGGATGGGCCTCCTTGAAATCAATTACATGTATATATCTGTAATCGTGGGACTGCACACATATCTTCTGACCTCACAAGATCTGAATGTAGTGAGAGGTATGAACCTTGAGGAGAATAAATCTCAGATGACCTCTTTACTTAGTCTAGCAGAAGCATATCAGCATCAAGCAGGAATGGAAATCAAACTAGAAGTAGATACAAATCAGGCAGCAACTGAATGTGCCAAAAAACAAAAGAAAGAATATAAGGTAAAGGACCAGATGAGAAGGCAAGAAGTGTGGAAAATTCATAAATATAATTACAAGTATAGAAAACTTCTGGAAGAACCTCATATTGATTAGGATCGAATGCAGGAATGGTTAAAGAGAGGCAAATTCAAACCAAGAGTAGAAAAGTTAATATTGGTGGCCCAAGATAGTGGGCTGCGTACACGTTGGTATAATAAGTCCATTGAACATGTGGGAGAAACAGACAAATGTAGGTTTTGTAAAACAGAATTGGAAACAGTGGCACACCTCGTTACTGGTTGTGACATACTAATGGCAGAAGAACTGTATACTGAAAGGTGTAATAAAGTGGCAAGACTGTTGCACTGGGGATTGTGCAAATATTATGGTATTGAAGTGACTGAAAAGCACTGGAAACATGAGCCAGAAAGCATAATAGAAAATGAAGTCTACATCACATGGGATCACCCATTACAAACAGTTCAAAAGATAGATGCTAGAAAACCAGATATAGTGGTCCATGAAAAGAAGACAAAAGTAGCATTGATCATTAAAATAACCACGTCCAGTGACTACAGTGTCTTGCATAAAGAGAGAGAGAGAGACACAAAGTCATAAAATATCAGGATTTGCAGGCAGAAATGAGAGCAGTGAGGAAGAAAGATACCCATACAGTTCCAATAGCAGTAGGAGCAATGGGTCTTTTAAAAAAGAACCTACAATCATATTTAGATATGTTACCTGCAGTTAGAGGGGGTTGTTTTTACTTCTTTGTTGTTTGATATTTAACTCTTAGCCTAGAGGGTTTCTCTGTGCTTTAAGTGTTAGCCACATAGCTTGGAATTTATTGTCTGCTCAATATCTGAGTGGTTTGGCTGGCTACAATCAACTGTATTAGAAGCTAACGTTAAGTACAAACTTGCAGTTTTAAAGATACTACTATATTTTATTTTTTTATTTAATTGGTTCACTGAATATTGTGGTCTGTCTGTCTCTCTGCAGTTATAAGGGGTTATTGCTGTTCTCACTTTGTTATTCGATATGTAACTCTTAGCCTAGAGGGTTTATCTGTGCTTTAAGTGTTAGCCACTTAGCTGGGAATTTATTGTCTGCTCAATATCTGAGTGGTTTGGCTGGCTACAATCAACTGTATTAGAAGCTGAAGGCCAAGCCACTTAGGTCCTTAACCTTCAATTATCTTCTGTTTCTCCTTTCTCCCTTTCCACTTTACAAAAAAAAACTTGCTAGAATCTCCTTGTGTTCTGAGTGTGCTTCTCAGCTGATAAGTATATTTTTGGCACTTTTTAACTGTTCAGAGTTGAATAAAACAAAAATTGAATTCAGCTCAGAATACAGTTTGAATAAATTGCATTTATTTAAACTTTATTTGCTTTAATATTGCTACACACACAAGTGTGCTAGCTTGCACTGCACTTGAATTGTTTTTAGTGCTGTTCTAGTGTAAAGAAAAAATTCTAAGCTTGTTTCCTGCCTTTCTTGTAACTTATTTGAGACCAGATATAGATTTGCTGTATCCAAGACTGTTTGTAAGCTTCTGAGACCCCCAAGCCTTTTTGTGTTGGAGGGAGGCCTTCTAGTTTATCAGTGGGAGTGGTAAGTGCTAGGTAGCCTATCTACCATAAGAGTGGTTTCTGGCCCAAAAATTGTAGTTTATTGGCTGTTTGGGCAGTTTTTCCTTCTCTTTCAAGTTTCTGGTTTAGAAACCCGCATTTGCGATTGTTTCCTGCCTTTCCTGTAACTAGTCTAGCCCATATACAGATTTTTTTTGTATCCAGCACTGTTTGTAAGCTTCTGAGCCCCCCCCCAAGCCTTTCTGTGTTGGAGGGTAGCCTTCCAGCTTATCAGCGGGAGTGGTAAGCCCCAGGTAGCCTGCCAACCATGAGAGGAGTGGTTTCTGGCCCAGAAATTGTAGTTTATTGGCTGTTGGGCAGTCTTTTCCATCTCTTTCAACTTCTGGTTTACAAGGCCACATTTGCGCTTGTTTCCCACATTTCCTGTGACTAGTCTAGTCCAGATACAAATTTGCTGTATCCAGGACTGTTTGTAAGCTTCTGAGCCCCCCAAGCCTTTTTGTGTCAGAGGGAAGCCTTCTAGCTTGTCAGTGGGAGTGGTAAGAGCTAGGTAGCCTATCTACCATAAGAGGAGTGGTTTCTGGCCCAGAAATTGTAGTTTATTGGCCGTTTGGACAGTTTTCCATCTCTTTCAACTTCCTGGTCCAAAAGCCTGCGCTTGCACTTATCCTGCCTTTCCTGTAACTAGTCTAGTCCAGATACAGATTTGCTGTATTCAGGACTGTATGTAAGCTTCTGAGCCCCCCCAAGCCTGTCTGTGTTAGAGGGAAGCCATCTAGCTTATTAGTGGGAGTGGTAAGCACTACATAGCTTATGTACCACAAGAGGAGTGGTTACTGGCCCAGAAAGTGAAGTTTATTGGACATTTGGGCAGTGTTTTCCATCTCTTTCAACTTCTGGTTTAAAAGCCCGCATTTGCATTTGTTCCCACCTTTCCTTTAACCAGTCTAGATATAGATTTGCTGTATCCATGACTGAGCCCCCCCAAGCCTGTCTGTGTTGGAGGGAAGGCTTCTAGCTTATCAGTTGGAGTGGTAAGCACTAGGTAGCCTATCTACCACAGGAGGAGTGGTTACTGGTCCAGAAAGTGAAGTTTATTGGCCGTTTGGGTTTCCATCTCTTTCAACTTCTGATTAAAAAGCCCACATTTGTGCTTGTTTCCCACCTTTCCTGTAACTAGTCTAGTCCAGATACAGATTTGCTGTATCCAGGACTTTTTGTAGCTTCTGAATGGTGCCAAAGTCTGCTCTTCAATTTTTCCCTTAGACTGCTAGTTCTCTCCTCTCCTGTGCTTTTACTAGCTTATCAGTCTAGCACTTTACCAGACTTCTTGTAGCAATTATTGCAGCACACAAAAGTGCTACCAGCACTAAACGTTCTAAAAGGAAACAGCTCCATTACTTATTATTAATACCCACCCATCCAGGCATGTCTAAAGGTCAGTTCCCTGTGCTTTCTCCTATTAACCTGGTGAACTTGGGCATCCTGAGGCAATGTAGCAACTGCCTCATGTACACCGACAACCCTCTTCTCTTACCTTCCAACACTCAGACTTGTGAGAGATGCACTTATATATCCAAATTGGAAGCCATGCACTCTCCAGCCAAGACCGGAATAGCTGGTCAAGAGGAGAAGGTCAACACTTGCACCACACCACATGGAATACATAGCCCTCCAGAACACACACCAGCACTGCCTTCACATAAAAACACAAACCACACACCCACCTTTGCGGAGGCTCTCAACAAAAATCTACCCGAACAGCAGACACCTCCAAGGCAGAAATGCACTCGACCACCACAACACAACACTAATCATGAGACACATAACTCTCCTAAACAGTGTGCCACTCAACCAAAACCCCTAAGGCAGAACAGCATGCTCAACACACTAGTCATAGGTGACTCGATAGTGAGGCACACTGATGTCCCACTCACTAGGTTGAATAAGGAGAACGTAACAGTCAGCTGTCTGTCAGGTGCCAGGATCCACTACATAATGCACGCACTCAGGTCCCTCAACAACAAGTACAAATATGACTCTGTCATTGTACATGTGGGTTTGAATGACCTGAGATGTACCTCCCTGGACTACATGAAAAGAGACATGGTGGAGCTCTCAGTTTATTTAGCCCAGGCAGGTAGTACCCTAGCCCTGAGCAGCATCCTACCATCACCCAGAATGATACCATAGTACAAGCAGAAAATGATCGATTTCAACAATTGGCTAAGTTTCTGGTGTCATTCTAAGGGGCTCCAATATCTGTCTGTCTGGGATGATATGATTAACAGACCTCAATGCTTTGCCAGAGATGGCCTGCATCCGTCACCCCTGGGATTCCGGATACTGGCCAAGGCTCTTGCCACCCCTATAGTGCTTTTTTTAGGCAGTGTTCCAAAGACCAAGTTACCACCATAACAGCTACAAACTAATGCTGAGGGTCATTTTGCTCAATGCTAGAAGTCTAAATCTGAAAATGCACTTGCCCGAAGCACTCCTTAAAATGGAGAACATCAACATTTGTGCTGTAACAGAGACCTGGTTCAAGGCAGCAGAAAGCTCCCCTGCACTACCAGGCTATAACTCATTCCACACCTTTGGGCCCCAGAACTTGGACTGAAGCTCCAAAGGCGGTAGTGTTTCCATAATCATAAAGGATGCACACACCTCCAGACTTGTAGCCCAACATAATGCATCAGAGATACTTTAGGTGCAGCTAACATTGGGTAAGACAGCGATTCAGGTTGTAGCCTGCTATAAGTCCCCAACCATGTACCAAGACTCACACTCCAGGTTCCTAAGCACCCTGGGGAATATTAGGGTCCAACCTAACACTCTCATACTGGGCGACTTCAACTGCCCCTCCATTAACTGGGAAAACTACTCATGTACCAATACACTTGTCCAACTTTTCCTGGAATTCATTAATTCAAATGCCCTAGACCAGCTTGTTCTTACCCCCCCTAGAGGTGGCAACATTCTTGACCTGGTCATTACTAACATGGGCGACCATTGCTCTACAGCAATAGTTAACTTCTCCCTGATTAGATGTGACCACAAAATAATCACCCTGGAAATCCACCCCCCCCCCACAAATGTAACCACCATGAAAAACTTCTCCAAAGCTAATGCTGGGCTCCTAAAAACAGAGGAGGCTAACTTCATGCACCCATGCAAATGGAGAATAGTTGCATGACCATGGAATCATACACCAATGCACTATACAAACACGTACACAAATGCATGGATCTCGCTATACCCAATAGAACAAAGACGCTCTCCTCCAAAAAAAAGGAAGACAATCTGGTGGTCCCTTGCCATAAACAAACTCTACAACCAAAGGAGGAAATTGATGCGGAATAAGGTGAAGTCCCAACACTGGAAAAATCCCTTATCAGCCTCAACAAAAAGTTGCGATCCCACATCAAATCCTCTAAAGCTAGCTATGAAAACAGAATTGCAGCAGATAGTAAAGACATCCACAAGGCCTTCTATTAGTTATGTAAAAAATCTCCATGGCAATACCCAGATTTGGTCTGAGCTACTTGACAATAGTACCTCCTATACCGAGCTAACAGATATTGCCAATATACTGGCCGACAGATTCAGTGCTAACTTTACCACTCCCTCCCAATCACAATACCAGTAGATTGCCATGCACCCAGTATTACTACTGCACAGGTTAAAACAGCACTGTCCAAGGCCAAGAATACAGCTTCCATGGGACCTGACAATATCCCTGTCTGTGTTCTACATGAACTACAGAGTGAACTGGCACCTCACCTGAGTGCCCTGTTGAATCACAGCCTCACCTCAGGCTTTGTCTCTACTGAATGATGCACTGCTACAGTCATCCCTCTCCACAAAAGAGGAGTGACTACAGACCCTGGGAACTATTGCCCCATTAGCCTGATGAGTCTGATATGCAAAGCTATGGAACGCATCATCATGGACCTAATAAACAAGGATATAGGGAATCTCCAAACTCTGGATCCCACACAGTTTGATTTTGTGAAGGATAGATCATGCCTTCTCACTTGGTCAACTTCTTTGAGTCAGTCACCAAAGCTGTGGATGGAAGGCAAGGTGGTTCATACAGCCTACCTTGATCTGGCCAAGGCATTTGAAACCATTCCCCATTCAGGAATCATAGAAAAACTCACCAAGTTAGGCATCAACCCCTATATCACTAGGTGGGTTGCAAACTGGCTCACAGAACCCACAGTGTGAAAGTAACGGACTCCAAGTCAGACTGCCGACCAGTCACATCTATGAACCAGTACATGTAACCCCATACAAATTGCAGAAGGAGTTATTACTGGACAGATTGCCGGTGCTGTGAAGAGCACTTCTGGCTGACATCAAAAATTGAAACAATACTATTTTTATGAACTTTAATCGTACATTGAATTAGGAATGGGGTCCATTCCTGTCATGGTATTAGAAACCCAAAAAGACTTTGAGAAATTAAAAAAATCAAGATTCTATAGGAATGAGAACTGTATTAATTGGCTCTCTGACAGAGTAGCTGATACATGGGACAAGCAACCAAATTACTTTAAAGCAAGTACTAGTTTAAATATTATTAAGAATAGCCTGGACACTTTTTATGGGAACAAGTGTTTTGGTATATTGACAAGCTGGAAGGGCATTAATGCCCATGCTTGAAATATTTGTATGTATGCATGTACTGAAGATTCTCTATCTGACTGTGATTTGAACTGGAGAACAAAGCGCTGTGACATAGCAACACTAATTGTTACATCACTGTATTGTCACTTAAGTTTTCTGAATGTGTCTGTTATGTACATTTGTTTGCCAGGTTTATGGTGCACTTTCAAGTTATATTTTTATAAGTTGAGAAGCACCTTGTGCTGAGTACGTGGGACTTTAAATGCATATTTTCTAAATGTACCCTGTAAAGGTTTATGATCATATTCTGTTATCACAGTTTTCTGATATAACCATCCATTGGTAACCTCTTTTTCCCATTTTTGCACATGGGGTCAGGGTTTCATTTCAACAATGACAGTCATCTAGAGTTAAGATTTACACTGCCTGGTGGCTAGCCCTGCCACAGTAGTTCTTCCACACCACACACTTGCATGCACATACACACCTATGGCCAATTTAGAGTGTCCAAAACACCTACTGCATAGTTTTGGAATGTGGGAGGAAGCCATAACACCCAGAGGAAACCCACATGAACACAGGGAGGACATGCAGACTCCACACAGAAGGCCCCCAGCAGAGAATCAAACTGGGGAACCTGTTGTTGTGAAGTGACAACACTATCTGCTGCATCACTGTTTACCATATATGTAGTCATGAAACATTTGACATTCATATATTATTGCTAACATTTTTTTCAGTTTGTGCACATGTATACTGAGATTCTGTGAGAGCTCTGTAAGCATGTGCAATTGGTCTACCTTCTTAAAATAATACAGCACCAAAAACCTGATTCACTAATATGAATTTGTAAAGTTACTGGTTATGTAACACTATACAAATTTAAGTCTGGAGTTTCTGTGAAAAAAAAGCTTTTCAAAATATTAAAGCTTTCATCTTATGCTAATAAACAGACCCACGAGGCATCATGCCAATGAAGCTTCTGAAGAGGTACAGTAAAACCAGACATGTTACAAATTAAATTTAGAAGATATTGGAACACTCCCAGGAATGACATTAAAACATTTTTCTATTGTTTTTGCATATGTACACTGGCATTCACATTCTCTAATAGAAAAGGCAACCACTAGTCTGCAATCCAAAGGTCTTCTTGGCCTTGTCCCATTCTTTTGTCTTTCCCCTCTCTAATTATTTGTTTCCAAGACCTTGGTACCTTTGCCAGCCTCCTCCAGTCAATTCTAGACCCTCTTTGCCTATTCTCTGTACCCCTAACTGCAGTCAACCCTATCAGCAGAATCTCCTTTCTCCATTCCCTTGTTAGCTTAGTTTTTAGTATACTTTCTGCTACTTTATGATATAATATTCTGTAGGACTCTTATTATTGTCCTTAAGGGTCTGTGTCCAAAATCCAGCTTTTTCCTTATTTCCATATCTCTCAATCTCTTACTGAAAGAACTCTAGACAGAGCCTAAAATAATGGGGGGAACAAAGGCCCATAAATAGGGACATATTTTAAATATTACACTTATAAACTTAGAAAATCGCTAAAATTACACGATTTGTGTTAGCATATACAAACTTAGAAAATTGCTAAAATTACATGATTTGTGTTAGCATGTATTTTCTGAAAGATATGAAGTCTGAAATTCAAATGTATTCCATTATTTAGTGGCTTCAATCATCAGTGATTTGCCAGAAGACCACAAGTTTTATGAGGAACAAAACCAAAACATGAGGCAGTAATCTGGACATTCTGCAAAAATTTGGACATTTGAGAGGTATGTCATCATCCCTTTCTACTTTGAATTGCAATCATCATTATCACCCCCCTTTTTTCCATTTTTTTTTCTACATGAGGTCAGGTTATCGTGTTAACTGTTGCCAACTCTCTCAATTCAGTGCACACAGTCCTGCCTTCTTCAACACTCATGCATGACTATCGCAGATCTTCTTTCACACAATCCATGCACCTCTTTGCTGGATGTCCTCGCTTCATCTTACCTTCTTCCTGTCTGTCTCAAATCTTTCTCACCAGATTGTCTTCTGCTTTTCTACACATGTGCCCAAACCATTGTAATCTGTTGACCTTTTCTGCAAATGGAGCTACTTTGGCTTTTGCTCTAATGACATTTCTTCATCTGTCCCACAGTGTGCATCCTACCACCTTTCTCAGGTACTTCATTTCCATCACCTCTAGCTTCTTCAACTGTTCTGCCTTTACTGCCCAGGTTTCTGTACCATACAGTAGTACTGGTCACACCACTGTCTTGTACACATTACTTTTCAGCTTCTTTGGCATTCATCTGCATAAAGCAGCTTTGTTAATCTGTCCCCTCCAACCCATTTGCTAATGTAGTCCATCACCAGTTTGAACAGCAGTGGGCTGAGAGCTGAACCGTGGTATGCATCCACTTCCACTGGGAACCCCTTTGTGAGGCCGAACAATGTTTGTATTTGAGTCACTGGGTCCTTGTGCACTAATTCTACCAATGTTTCTGGGACTTCAAACCACTGCAGTACTGCCCAGATCAGCATTCTTGGGACCTTGTCATATGCTTTCTCCAAGTCTAGGAATGCCCAGTTGGACTCTCTCCTCATCTCTAGCTTTTCTTAAGTATCTGCTCAATGCAAACATTGGGTTAATTGTGCTGCATCCTGATCTGAATCTGAACCGCTTATCTCCCATCTTACATTCTGCTACTCTGCACATCTGTTTATCAATCACCCTCTCCAGAACTTCCATGCAATGTGGTAGGAGTTTGATGCCTCTGTATTGCCCACAGTTATGACTATCCCCTTTGTTTTTGCATGCTGGCATGAGTATGCTTATTCTCCAGTCATCTGAGGTATGCCTTTCTCTCCACATTGCTATTAGCACCCTCAGGAGTCATTTCTCCCCTGTCTCACCCAGCATCTTTATCATATCTGTTGTGACCTCATCTGAGCCTGCTGCTTTCCCTGACTTCATCTTCCTTAGTGCTGTTCTTACTTCTTCTAAGGTGGGCTCCTCTTCTTCTCTCATCGTAGGCTGTTTCTGGGGCAGTACAGCTTCTGTGGGGTTTTCTTCATTCAGAAGGTGCTGGAAATATGCCTTCCATCTGCTTTTGATGTCCTCTAGACTGGTGAGTAGGTTGTTGCTGGCATCCCTTATGAATGGTGTCTGACAATCTTCTTTATCTTTCTGTCTTTGCCTTGCAACCTGATATAGTTTCTTTGTGCCCCTTACTGAGTCACTTTCCAGAAGTTGGTAGAGTGCCTCCAATGCCATATTCTTTGCTATTGTAACTTCTTTCTTAGCTTCTTTGTTAGCCAACCAGTACTCCTTCCTAGCCTGATCAGTCTTTTCTATCTCCAACTTCTTCCTGCATTCCTTCTTTCTTTTGATGATTTCCTGGACTTCTGCATTCCACCACCAGCTTTCCTTATGTACCTTATTTCCATACCTGGCTCAGCCACATATCTTTTCTGTAGTCATAACACATGCTGTTTTTAGGCGCTGCCACTCTTCAATTCCACCTGTTTTTTCCTCTTCTTGGGGTGCTAGAGGCCTGAGTAATTCCTTGAACTGCTGTACTTTCTCTCCAGTCAACTTCTAGGTCTTCAGCCTGGTCTCTGTTGACCTTGGAGCCTTCTCTGACCACTGCTTGCAGCTGATTGTGGCAACTAGTGGTTTATGCTGTTGGCCGACTGTTTCACTGGGAATGACTTTGCAATCATGGAGTCTACCCCAGTGCCTTTTCCTTACTAGGAGGAAGTCTACCAGAGTTTCATGTTGGCTATTCTTGTATGTGATCTTGTGACCGTCTCTCTTTCTGAACCATGTGCTGGCTACTATCAAGCCATTTGCCAGACAGAAGTCTAGAATGGCTTCTCCTTCTTTATTCCTGTTGCCTCACCCATGTGGACCCAGGCAGTCCTCATATCCTGTTCTGTCTGTCCCGATATGTGCACTCAAGTCACCCATTATCAACACCGATTCATGTTGTCCTGCTTTATCTAGTAGGCCCTGCCACTGCTGCCTGAATGCACTCTTTACCCCACTATCACAATCCTGCTGTGGGGCATAGGCTGAGATTATGAATACTGCCCTATCATTACACTGGAGTCTGATTGCCATAAGTCTGTCATTAATTCTGATGATATCCCTCACTGCCTTCTGAAGCCTCTCTCTCAACACAATTCCTCCACCATTTCTATCCTGTCCCCCACCTGAGTAGTAGAGTCTGGATCCCAAGCCAAGTGGCTTTGCTGCACTGCCCTTCCATCTCGTCTCTTGGATATATAGGATGTCCAGCCTCCTCCATGTCATCATGTCATCCACTTCCAAGCTGCGTCCTGTGAGTGAACCTACATTAAGTATAGCAATTCTCAGTTCATGTTTGGCAGGTTGGTTGGTTTTATATCTAGCTTTCGCTCAACAGAGCTATCCCAGGTAACCCAGGCTGGGCAACTAGACACCGGCCAACCAGTAGCTTATTGACCCAGGGCTGCTAGGCTTTATGGTGGGGGCACACTGGCCAGTAGGGGAACATATACCCCTCTCAATGTTAGCAAGGGTCCCTGGTGTGGGTCAGAGTAGGCCGGGTCCTCAACTCACTTATCACTGGTAACTACCCATGCCCATTTTTGGCGACATTAGTCAACATGACCGAATCACCTAGAGCCATATTTTATACTGTAGAGTGGCTAGCCCTGCTATGGCACACAGTCTGTGATCTCTGTTCTCCTATCTTGAGGATACTGTGCATCACAGCAGATGCCCAAAGCAGTTGGTCTGAAGAACACTTCCCCCTATAGGGCACCATGTAGAGTCTGTGCTGCTGCCCACAGCTCCATTCATTGGTGAGTTTGACATGAAAAAACTCAGCATGTTTTTTGGACATGGGAGAAACCCCCAAGAAGACACAGAGAGATCATGGAAACTCCAAACAGGCATTGGTTGGAAGCCAGGATCGAACCTTGTACATGGAAGGTGAAGACCTTAACTATTAAGCCATCCGGTCTCTAAAATATCCTTCCAAATTAGGTAATCCTAAACCTCATTATTCTATTGGAAGGATCAATTTATCCCACTTGACTCTTGCCCTCTTCCCTCCCAGACAAAATTCTTCAAATCTTTATTAATTACTATTCACGACTTCCTCCCTGATTGATAAAAATGTGCCTGAGCTGTGCATAAAACTAAAGAAGCTAAGCATATTTTTACTGCTTGTATCTTGCAATCCATATCCAAAAGCAAGAGCTTCCAGTTTCTCAGTTTTTGTGTTGCCTTTTGTTTAGTCTGTACCCACATATCCTACTGCAATAACAGAATCCTTTTTAAACTGTACTCCTAAAACATGTCCCCATAAATATGGGTATTGCTGAACCATTTCTTATACAGGTTCATAGTTTATAGCTGTAGCCTTTGGTTAATCTTCATTAATTTTATATCCAGAAAAAAAAAAAAGAACTGTCTTGAATTTTTCACAACACTGAGATGTCCTTATCTGGTTCCAAAAGGCAGAAAATAACATTGTCGGCAAATAAAGCCAACTTTTCTTGAACACCATACCAGTTGTAGCCTTGAATTTCAGTCCCTTGTTTTCTTTGTTAATGGCTCCAAATATAACACAGATAAGAAAGGGGGAAGAGGACATCACTGCCTGATTCCACTATTCAGACACAACTTATCAACGGGGGAACCCACCCACTTTGATTTCTGCTTCCGATCCTGCAGATATCCTTCTAAATAATCTTATTACTGTATCAAGAAATGCAAATGCTTTCATTGTCGTACTCATATAAAATCCCTGCTTACTATGTTGAATGCTTTCCCTAGATCAAGACCCACCAACAATGGTATTTGCTTTCATTCTGCTTCCCTCTGGATCATCTTTGCTCTAATAATGTTGTCAAATCTTTGCCCCCCCCCCACAAAACCACATTGATCCAACTATATCAATTTTGTCATCATCTTTGTCATTCTTTTACCATTGCATACATAAACATTTTATAATTTTGCTTTAAAATTGAAATGGGCCTATATGAAGCTGGATCTGATGAGTCTTTGCTGTCTTTAGGCATTACAGCCACCACATTTTTTTCCCAGATGTTGTCTCCCCTCCTTTTACAATACTATTAAACAAAAACTTCCAGATCTTTATCAGTTTCTTCCATCCTAGCTTTCAAATGTACACTGGAATACTATCTATTCCTGGAGACTTTACTGCTTATTGGTTCTATATCATCATTTTTTATCTAATCTCCTCCTATCTTAACTGTTAATTGTTGACCCTCATCTGCTTCTAATCTTGGAATATTTAAGTCTTCTATAAATATTTCCATTTGTGCTTTTTATTAATTTCCCCACCTCTGTGCTTTATGTAAATTTTCAAAAAAATTCTGAAATACCTCTAATACGTTTGCAGGATCTGTGGTTATTTTTCTTGTTGTAGGCTCCCCAGATCTGGCAACAACTCTTTCCACCTTTTATTGCATAAGTTGCTGTGCCAAATCTTTTTGTGCTCTTGCGTTATTATAAAAAAGAACAAAAAACAGTTGCTTAACAGCAGTCTTTCTAAACTCATGCATATTATCCAGGTACTCCCTTATTTTCTCTTTAGCATTATGCAATTGTGCCTTTTCTTGTTCTATGAGATTTCCCTTATTCTGCAGTAATTTAATCTTTGTCAGCACCTTTAAATTATTCTTGTTAATTCTTAACCAGATCTCTTTTTATTGTATTTCTATCCTATTTTTAAACTCCACTTTCATTTTATCCCACTCACTGGCTATAACTTCTATAATATTTTCTGTCTTCCCTAATAACTCCCAAATAATTTCCACTACCCATTCCTTAAATTCCTTTCCTTTTAACTCTTAGATGGGGAAGCACCGTTGTCTCATCTTTGCTTTGTTAGCCTTCATTTTTATCTTAGTAATTACTGGTGCATGATCTGAAATGAATATTAGATGTGTGTCTAAGTTCTCAATTAAATGCACACGTTCCTGTGAAATATAATTTCTGTCTAGTCTTAGTTATTGTACCATGGGGAATAATATGTGAATTCTGTCCAAGTTTCTACTATTAAATTCACGTGTTTCATACCAAATATTTTCATAAATTTCTTCAGAAAACTACCCTCTGTTGTTGTAGTTTCTCTTCTAGACCCCTAGATGCATCCTGATTGTTGCAAATCAAATTTCAGTCCACACCTATTAATAATATTCCCAGCTGAAATCTGATTATTTCTCCCAATATTTTTAAGCTCCATAATAGCAGTTTTAGGTGGAATATTAAATACATGCCAGATAATCATCCCTTGCAAGTTGTGCCTTACAACCACTAATCTACCATTATCTTTTTTCCTCTTCTGTCACTATTGGAGTGCATCTAGCGATTAATATAATACTCCTCTTTTTCTTTGTCCCTGATATTTTGCTGAATATCTATCCTGAAATCCTTTCTTCATCAAATTCACATGTTCATTTCTTTCCAAATGTGTCTCCTTTAGCATTATTGCCATTCTGACTTTCTTAATCTTATTATAAATACTTTCCTTTCTGTTTATACCTGTGAGGCCATTCACATTCCAAGATAATTTGGAAAGTGTTTCCATTTTGGTAAGAAGTCATTATTCCCACATATTATAGATGGCAGATTTTTTAAATGTGTGTTTCCAGATTTTGTGATACATGCACACACTAATGTTTGGAGGGTTAATCCTTTATACAGTTTTCTTTTCTTGTTATCAACATTGGAACCTATGTCACATTTTGCAAGCCTTTTTGTTTTAAAAAAACACAAACAAAAAACTAACACACCCCAGAACACCACATAACCTGTTAACTTAATACAAACACACATAGCAATGTACATCTTCAAATAATGAAGTTTAACCCTCCTAATTGGAACATTCTTCTCAAATAGACACCTTCTAGCAAAGGCTTTAATTAACCTGAAATTGAGGTTATCCATGCTGTGACACATTATTTTCATGTGCTTCTAATTACACTAATTGGTGTCTTTATTTTTTATCTTTGTACCCCTCTCATACATGAAAACAACTTGCATGCTTTTAGAAAACATTAACTTTTAGCCTTGAAGAAACCAGTGTTTTGGCTTTTATTGCCCTGTTATCAGCTTGTATTCATGGAAAGTAAGAAATAAAAATGTAGCCCTTTGTTGCAGCCTGAAAGGCATTATTTTTTGCTGATAGACTCATTCAGTGTTTAATTTATTTTAATCAGCTTTGAGCACATTTGACTTATTTTTTTTCTCTAGATTACTGAAAGCCATGTCTTGCACCAAAGGTGGAGCTTGGACTGCTTTTTGCTGAACATCTGCAGGTTTCTCCCCAGTCAGTGTTTTCTCATCACCTTTTCTAGCTGATTTTCTTTCAAGGTCTCTCAGTTTCCTCTTTGCTGTCATCTGGGCAGCATATTTACTAGCCAGTAACTTTGTATTTCATTCACACAGGAGAGCTGAAGTTAAGTTGCTGATCAGCGTGCATCCATCGTGGAAAGTTCGGGATAGCTATTCTTGATGAAAGACAAGACATAGGGAGACCTAAAATGAGATGTAGATATAATGCAAACATGAAAGCCACCCCCCCCCCAAAAAAAAAAATAATATGCTGTAGTATGTCTGATTTTTCTATGAGTTCTGGGTCATTGGAACAAAAACTGCTGCAGCATTTATATTGTTTTTAAATGTTTTGCTTTATTCATTGCAATAAAGAGTGAAATAATTAGACTGTATAATAAAGTCTAGATATGTTGCATTTTAGTAATATATTTTTGCAGTACCTTTACAGCCTCTAGCAACTGAAAAGGGATTGACATTTGTCAAGTCATATAGTCTCTGCATCATTTGTAGTAGTGATCAGAGCCATCTGATCTTCAGCATCCAGTATGCAGTCATTGTTGCATATTACTGTCATACAGTCTTCTGTAAAATATCAAATTGTAAAGGATTTCAGCATTTAGGCAAAAATGTTGTTCAGGCAGTTGGTGCAGTAGGCTAAGTCTGTATAAAACAGAGCAATATGGAGATCGAGAAAATGTGCAAATGGAAATGTTTATGGAATAATTAAATATGCCAAGATTGAAGGTAGTTGAGGATGAATTACTAATAGTTAGGATAGGAGGAGAGGAGATAAAAATGGTGATGTATAACCAATCAACAAGAAAGTCCCCAGGAACAGATAGCATTCCCAGTAGAAGTTTGGAAGCTAAAAGGAGAAAAAAACTGATAAATATCTGGAAAGTTTTGACAGTATTTTAAGAGGAGGAGAAACACTGACATCCTGGAAGAAAACAGTGGTAGCTGTAATACCAAAAAAAGGTAAAGACCCATCATATCCAGCTTCATACAGGCCCATTTTAATCGTAAACCATTATTATAAAGTGTTTATATCTATAATGGCTAAAAGAATGGCAAAGGTGATGCCAAAATTGATAGAAATGGACCAATGTGGTTTTATTGAGGAGAGGCAAATATTTGACAACATTAACAGAACACTGATGATCCAGAGGGAAGCCGAATGTAAGAAAATACCACTGTTGTTAGTGGGTCTTGATGCAGAGAAGGTATTTGACAGAGTAAGCTGGGAGATTATGAGGAGGGCAATGGAAGCATTAGCATTCCCCTGATAAAAATGATAAGGCTGATTAGGAATGTGAAGATGTGAGGTATTGCCAGCCATGCCAGGAGCAGTATGTAACATATGCCAGCTGAGCTAGCTGGAATTTTGTATAGCAAACTGATTTGTGAAGATGCTTGTATTGAAAAATGTATTTTTAAAGCTGCTTGTTTTAAAAATGCACCGACAGTGTACCCTGCTGGACAGAAAAACACATGTATTATTTTAACTGTTTAAATGTCTGTATTTTAACAGAGGATACTGGAAGAGAAGAAGCCAATCTCAAATTCTGAAAATAGTTTGAAATTAAATTACCTGGCTTAGGCCATAAAGATTGTATCTTACAGTTCTCAATGCAGCCAGAGACAAAAAGCCTGTACTAGGAAACTTCCTGCATTGTCATTGAGGTGAACTACTTGCTACTCTGGAATGGAGGAGGTTTGAAATTGTTTTATCATTTCCAGGAGCTACAGCAGATCTTAGCAAAGGTGTGTGTGTGTGTGTGTGTGTGTGTGTGTGTGTGTGTGTGTGTGTGGTGTGTGTGGCGTGTGGGGCGTGTGTGGCATGTGTGTGTTATTGACACACACTTGCTAAATCCTGACAGCTTCTAGCCAAGGGGGGAATCATGGGAACCAGACGTCAGATGACTAGATGTATATGATGTCATTTTGTAAGCCATCATTAAAAATAATGTTTAATACAAGGTGAGGCTGAAGTCTCAAAGTAGTCTGTTTTTGTAACCTGACAAAGAAGGACCCTACTTCATCGTGCCTTGCTCTATTAAGTAACCAGGGAATAATAATTCTGTACATCAGTCAGGAAAATGTAGGATGTTTGGTCAACACTTCCATTTGTATTAATATTAATTTCATTCAGTATAGTTGGGTACCCTTGCAAGAACCTTAGAGTAGCTGACTTTGGGGTGTCTAGTGGCAGTTTAAACTACCTTATAGTATGGGAATAAGGGGGCATAGCTAATAAATCTGTGTCAGCCTTTCCCAGGTGTGTGTGCGGATGTGGATATGTGTGTGTGTGTGTGTGTGTGTGTGTGTGTGTGTGTGTGTGTGTGTGTGTGTGTGTGTGTGTGTGTCTCAGCTACCTGCAGCAGGGACACAAAGCACTGGTTTTACAGAGAGGGTGCTGGAGGACTTGGCTTGGACACCCAGCTGAGGACTCAACCCTATAACTCTGCCGGTGGGCAGACTGATTGGAGACCTGGATGGAGACTGATGGAGAAACCTAGACCCTGGACTGAGTGCGTTCTAAAGGAAATTGTTCTTGATGCAGAGAACTGCATCTAGAAATACTGGATATATCCATTTTTTTCCAAGTGAATGTCCATGTCCAGTTCCAGTGGTGAGGCTTCAGGTTCCTTGATTACTTTCCCAGAGTGGGGATGTCACAAGGAGGATATATGAGGGATTGGAGGTGAAAAGTAAAGTGGATGATTTTCTCTCAGATTTATGTTTGAGTAGAGGAACCAGGTAGTGGTGTCCTCTTTCTCCTTTGTTATTTGTACTATATTTAGGATAATTGGCAAAGTAAATAAGAGACGCAGAAATTCATGGATATAATTTGTATGATAGTCAAGAAAAGCTGGCTGTATTTGCAGATGATGTTATTTTATACCTGATAAAGCCATAAAAGAGCATTTCAGTGTTGTGGAACAGTATGGGGCACTTTCAAATCTTTTTTAGGATACAAAATTAATGAATCTAAAACAAAAGTAATAGCTGTAAATTATGTATCCACAAATGAATTGGTTCAGCAATATCCATATTTATGGGACCTGATAAAATTAAGTACTTCGCGAAACAATGAAGACCTCTTGAGCTCGCTGCCAGGCTCTCCGGATACAATGAAAGCACGTAACTAGCGATATAAGAATAAAATTTATTTAAGCGTACTTGTAAAATGCACTTTTCGTCGAGCTACTCTAGCTCAACTTCCTCAGAATAAAAGCAACTCCAAGTTAAAACACAGTTATATTTATATCAATGAGCTAACATTTGAATTTATATATCGCTAGTTATGTGCTTTCATTGTATCCAGAGAGCCTGGCAGCGAGCTCAAGAGGTCTTCATTGTTTCGCGTAGTGGTTTCTGTATTTTTTCTTCAGTTGGTCAAAATTAAGTACTTTGCAGTATGGATTAAAAAGGATTCTGGTGTGGCAGCTAAGGATATGTGGAAGAGACTAAAGAAAAGATAATACAAAAACTGAGAAACTAGAAGCTCTGTTACATGGATATGGATAGGAAGATACAAGCAGTTAAAATGTTTTTAGTCCCTTTAGTTTTATACACAGGTCAGGCATATTTTTATGAAGCTGAGGATAAGTTGTGGATAGCAGTTAATAAAGAGCTGAATGATTTTATCTGTGATGGGGAAGATGACAAGATTCAAATGGGATAAGCTGATTCTTCCAACTGAATAAGGTAGTTTGGGTTTACCTGATTTGCAAGGGTATTTCAGATCTACACAGTTAAGGCTGCTATACATAGCACAAACATACACTTATAATTCAAAGTGGAAAGGGATGATGCTGGAATGGGGGGGGTCAAAAACAAGGAGAGACTGGGATTTTGGATGCAGATTCTTAAGGATAATAACAATAATCATCTAGAATATTATATTCATAAAGTAGCGGGAAGTTTCCTAAGAACTTAAGAATGGAGATTCTGCTGATTGGGATGACTGCAATTAGGTATACATGCAACAGGCAAGAAGGAGTTGGAATTTATTAGAGAAAACTGGGAAAAGAACCAAGGTATTGGGAGCAAATAATTAGAAAGGGAAAGGTAACAATGGGAAGAGGCCAATAATTTATTTGGATTTCAGTACAGAGATTGCCTTCTATATCAAGGATTGATATCAGAGTATAGGCAAAGAGAAAGAAATAGGGGCATTCTAAGTGAAAGACCACCAATGGTTGAGTTTTTAGTAGAATCTAGAGCAGAAGCTGCTCCTAAAAGAAGGAATAATTAGTAGAGCATACAAAATGTTGCCTGATAACTGTAAGAATCAGTCAGAGGAGGTTAGAAGTAATTGACAAGAGGGACTGGATAAGCAAGTCACAAAGAAACAGTGGGGATATGTGTATGTCTCCTAAATATGCAACAAAGTCTAGAAGATTTAGGATCTTTGCTTGGAAATGTTTACACAGGTATTTTTATATCCCAAGTAGACTCCAAAAGATGTTTCATCAGGTAGACAGCAAATGTTGGAAGTGTGATGGGGAAGAAAGAGTCAACTGGGAACATATTTTCTGAGAGTGTAATGAGTTGGCAGACTTTAGAGATTCTCTGCAGACTGCTCTGTCAGAGATGAGCAAATTGGTGTAACTAACGAAATGATTTTTTGAGCTATGATACAAAATCAGTAAGGTAAGGCCTTGCCGAGTCTAATTTTGGTGGCTGCCAAAAAAACAATTATTAGAAAATGGAAATCAAAGTCTAACCCAGCTTTACTAGAACCAGTGAATATAGTAACAGAGATGAGACAACTTGAATTGGGATCTTTAGAAAAGAGTAGGAGCAAACTACATAGGAAAATGGGAATTGTATGATCAATACATGCAGAGGTGGAATGAGGTTTAAAAGAAGGCAGGATTTGAATGAGTTATGTAATATCTGACTGACAATGACTGGATATATTATACGTGATGCATAATGTTTGCAACTAAAATTATGTCAATATGGTTTGTGATGTATAATGTTTTTTAATAAAATCATGTCAATATGGTTTGTTTTCATTTATATAAATGTATAATTGCCTGTGTCATACATAATAGTTTAATAAAGATGTTTCTTGTTTTAAAAAAAAAAAACAGTAAGCTGCACCTCACACTTTTTCAGCCCACTGCCCCAAGTTGTCAGACAAGTTAAAATGCCACTAAAAGGATGTCTAAAGCTGAAGTGTGCACGTTTAGAGTCAAAATAATGAAGACATTCCTGATTTATTTTTCAGGATGCAACAAGTCATAAGGGAGATGACAGAAATGTCAAAATCACGTAAAACTGTTAACATTTTGAGGTAAAAATAAAATTAATGTCATTTTAAACTTTATTTTTGTGAAGAAGTAAAACAGATGAGAGTATGGGTGACTTCTCACTGTAAATTATAAAAATGAAATAGAGAAACACGCTCCATTTGATTTTATATATAGCAAATGCTATGGTTTCCTTAGAATGATTAACTGAATTTCATATGTATTCTGACACCAAGTGTGTTGTATATAATAAGTGTGAATGTCAGAATAGGCCAAGTAATGAGGTATACAGGCACTACATTAAACATTTGCTCACATACTTTATTATGTAGTGGTAGAATATTGCTATTCAAAAACAAGAATGCTGATTTTACAGCCCCAAAGTGTGCCCAATGTCATTTGAGCATATACCAGTGCCTAGAAGTCCAGTTGCTGTGTGGCCAGTCTTTCTCTTGGATTATGCACTATAACACTATCCTTTTAACCTGGACCATGGAGCAGACTATTATTTCAAGATATCTTACTTTCTCCTCAACACTAATTAGAAAATTATTCCTGCTTTAAAAAAAGCTTAAACTTATAGTCTGCTCCATGCAGCAGGTTACAAAAGTATACATATTAAAGAAACCCAAAAAACTCTCACCTTTCCATGCTGGTAACTGTATAGTTAGTTCCATGACAACTCATGTAATGCTTTCAGTCCTGAATGATGTTTTGTATTTTTGCAAATTGCTATTTATTTTCTTATTGATTAAAAGTGTTTTGGTTTTATTTTGATTAAAACTGAGCCCTGAGATTTTTCCAAATAGAGTTATGGCATTCATATGTTGTAAAGAGCCTTCTATGTCACTGGATGTTATAGAATATCGTCAGCAAAAAGCTGAACTTTTGGACAGTATCCATCATTAACTTGAAATCCTTTGATATTTGGGTTATTTCTAATAAATGAAGCAAAAGGTTCCACTGATAAAGTGAAAAATAATGGGTATAGAGGGCAACCTTGTCTAGTTCCCTTATGAATTTTTACTGGGGATGATAGACACGAACCAATCTTAACAAATACTTTAGAATCACTATAAATATTTAATATCAGTTTAGTGAAATCTGAAGTAAAGTTAAATTCTTTAAAGTTTTTTTGTAAGTATGACCAACTAAGGGAATCAAACGCCTTATCAGTATCTAGACTAATAACAGTTAATTGTTTCTTGGTTTTGTTTTCAGTGTCTATTAGAGATAGTAGCTTAATAATATTGTTGTGTACTTTTCTATGTAAGATAAAGCCAGTTTGATCAAAGTGCATTAGATTGGGTAATATTTTCTTTAGTCTTCTGGCCAGGATAAACACGAACATTTTATAATTAATATTTAACAATGATATGGGTCTATAGGATGCACATAGTTGGGGGTCCTTACCTTGATTCAGAATGGGGGAAATTATTGAGTACTTCCACGAGGGAGGGAAAATTAAGTCTTGCTTAACCATGGAGAATGTGTTTAATAATAACTTTATTGTGTGCTCTGGAAGAATTTTATATATTTCTGGGATTATCCCATCTAACCCTGGGACTTTATTTTCCTTCAGATTTTTAACTTGTTCTTTCACTTCTGCTAAGTTTATTTGTTTATTTAGGGTACTATTTTGTTGTTTTGATAGTTTAGGCTTGATATTTCCTTGTAGAAATGTATCTATTACATCGTCTGAATCTAGTGGTGATTGCATGTCATTGATTGACCAATAATGATTTCTAAAGGCTTCTAATATACCTCCTAAATCAGTTGTTATTTTTACTGTGTTATTATTCTTGTATTTAATTTCATTATTGTGATTTTGTTTATTAATTTGTTTGGATCTGATAGCTAGTGTATGTAAATGTCTGGGGTTTACTGAAGCTTATAGCAACCTCATGATTCAATATTTCTAAATATTTGTGGTTTAGCTTAGAAATTTCAGCAAGTACTGCTTTATCATTTGATTTAAAATTTAGTTTCAACTTATCTATTTTGGCTTGTAAATCAGAAATTTCTTGTCCCATGCCTTTCTCCTTTGAAAATACCAAGCTTTAACTCCACTAAAGATGTGAACTTTTAATGCATCCCAGAGTATGATATCTGTTACTTCACCATTATTGTTGTTTTCCATAAATGCATTTATTTATTTTAATAACCACTCCTTAAAACCTTTTAACTTAGTAACATAGGCTGGGATTATTTGAAAAATTATATCATCTTTTTTCAAAGTCAAGCTGAACAAAAAGGCATTGTGGTCAGAGAGTGGACATGACTGTATTGCAACATCACTTATTTTAGAGTAAAGAGTGTTAGACACAAAAATCTTATCAAAATTAGTTTGTGTGCCAAATCAGAAAGGATAATGAGTGCATTGAAGTGAATTTTGAAGTCTTAAATTATGTGTCTCTAAAATTCATTGAGGGTATAAAACTGTTTACCTTTTTAGCTTGTGTCGTTAGTTTAACCTTACTATTTTTAGAGGTGTCTTCATCTGATAACAAGCAATTGGAATCTCTCACCAGAATAATTTCTCCCTTTGCATGTAAAGTAATGAGATCCAGGTATTTCTTCACAAATTTAGTTCCTAGATAAGGAATCCAATATGAGTTTACCAGTGTGAAGCATTTCTTATTAATTTCTAGCACTACTAAGCTTAGCATTCCATCTTTATCTGAAAAGGTGTTTAAAATTTTAGGTAGTATATAAGTATTATTCCATAGTATAAGAGTACCTCTCCTTTTGGTTTTCAAGCAGGAATCCGTGAGAACTGTAAAACCATTAAATGATAATTTTTGCAAATCCTTCTCCAGCAAGTGGCTTTCCTGCAAGAAGATTATCTGAGCTCTGTGCATTTTAATGAATTTAATTAAACCAGCTCTTTTGGCATTGTTATTTAAGCCATTAATATTTAATGCTAAGCATTTATATATCATATTTAGAGCATCAATAATACCTTCCAAGTATAATGACTTGAAGTAATTCATGAAGTTATGTATCATGGATAAGTCAAAAATCTTTAGAAACAAATTCTGAAACCAATAACTAAGAAAACATGCATACATGGAACCTAAAGATCCAGGTTTAGTTAATAAATTAACTAAATCACCCTTTAACAACATCTCACACACCAAAAACATACATAAATAGCTTCTGCTTTAAATGTAGTATATACAAACAGTAAAGATTTCTAAGGTAACTCAAACAAATATGAACATAAAAAGTCCATCAGGCAATCACAGTGGATTTGTATGTAATATTGTGCAAACCACTACTAGATATTGAAAAATAAGGAGTCAAGTTTCACCAATTAACCTAGTTGCTTTATTGGCATAAGCTTCTTCTTCTTTCGGCTTTTCGCGGTTAGGGATTGCCGCAGCAGATCACCTGTCGACTCATGATTGGCAGTGGAGTTTTACGGTGTCGTGTTGCCAGCCCAGCGCCCAACCTTCCATGGAAGGCACACACACCACACACTCATGCCTAGGGCCAATTTAGAGTATCCAATCCACCTACAGCATGTCTTTGGGATGTGGGAGGAAACCGGAGCACCCGGAGGAATCCCACACGACTACAGGGAGGACATGCAGACTCCACATAGAAGGCACCCCAGCCGTGGATCAAACTGGAGAACCTTTTGCTGTGAGTCAGCAACGCTAACTGTCACACCACTGTGGCCGCCCATCGGCATAAGCTTCTAATACCTATATATTTTATACCTGTATTACAGTGTCTTGTGTTTATAACTATAGCAATAGAGAAAAAAAAAGGGCGTGGACCATATGTTGGTCTATTAATACTAATTGAAAAGAATAGAGTGACCTAGAACATTTTAACAATCCATTCCTACAGTGTATGTGGTCATACAAAGATTTGAATCATAGTATCATAACTATCATTACAACTGAGTCTGCTTATATTGCTTTAAATCTGCATCAATGAGAATACCTAATATGGATTAAAGTTGCTTAAGCATGAAAGCAGAAGAAGGAAAAGAAGACTCAATCCTATATATATCTTTGCATTCAGAATATTAAAAAAATTGGTTGATTAAGTAGTCAAATATTAATATATTATAATTTAGGGCATGCTATCAAAGCAAAGAATGGTATCCTGTCAGACTTCAGTGTTTCAAAGCAACAGACATACAGTAGCATTAAAATGCAATTTCTCTCATAAGACTAGTAAAATAATCACTCCATTAAAGTCCTAGCTTGTTAAAATACATATTTAAAGTGATTCCATACCTTTAGATACATAAAAGATGAAAAAAAAAACAACCAAAAAAAACAGTTACTTTTTCTTCTAGTTTCATTTTCAGCTTTACTTCCTAGTTTCTGAGTCATGCATGAGATCAAAGGTCATGTGATGTCATTGCTCACTGTATTCTTGCTTCCAGCTTCTCTAGCTTTCTGCTAGTGCCCTGTAGATGCTCGTGCTTGTGAAGAAACAGTCACAGAGGCTTAGAAAAGGCATTTTTGGCAGGAATTTCAAACAACTAAATTCTCTCCATTCTAAAGAAACATAAAAAGTGCATGAGCAGCCAACACAGTGAAAAAAAAACAGGAATAGCCCTTATCTAAAAATGTTGGGAAAGTAAGATTTTCCCCATGAATCAATAATTCACATCCCTTAAACTAAATTAGGTTAAGAATTAAAATTAGAGCATTTAGTTAACATAAAGCACTGAATGTTGGTATATTACACTAATAAATGCAGATTTTAAGTAAAGACATCTATATTAATCATGATATGAACATCTTTCAAAAATATCAAGAGGGAACAAAACTATCTTAAGTAAACCATCTCCTAAGGGCACTTTTGTTGTGGGGATTCCATACAGTGTAATCATAATAAATTAAACAGTAACCTCTAAAGTGTTACCCCACCACTAACACACATAAATGCTTTACTTTGGAAATCATGAATTAATAGTAAGATACCATGACTTTTGCATCCCAAATAAAAACATATGGTATGATAGAAAAAAAAAAAAAAAAAAAAAAAAAATATATATATATATATATATATATATATATATATATATAATACATACATACATACATACATAAATACACACACACACACACACATATATATATATATATATATATATATTTATATATGCACACATATATATATGTCTATATATATATATATATATATACACACACACACACACACACACACACATATATATATATATATTATATGTGTGTATATATATATATATATATATATATATATATATACATATATATACATATATATTTGATATATATATATATATATATATATATATATTTTATATATATATATATTTTATATATATATATATATATATATATATATATACGTACACATACATACATGTATACATACATAGATATATGCCTATGCCTATGCAAAATAAAGACCTTTGTTTTGTATATGTATTCCAATAAAATATTATGTAAAATAAAGACACTTTACCTTTGCTTTGTGTATCTATTCCAATAAAACATTAAGTAAAGAGTTCTGCAAGAAAGTATTTAGCATTATTTGATAACAATCCCATTTGTCTTTTAATTTTTTATTTGCACTTTCTTTGACAGTCCAAGTGTTCTTAGTTGCATGTCTTTTCAGATTTTGTGTAGACCATTCCATGTCTTCTATGTCAGTTAGTATTTTTTTTCTTGTGAATAAAGTCCAAAGCCTCTGACAAAAAGCTAAAGATCGTTTCACCTTCTGGTAAAAATATTTTTATCCTGGAGGGAAAGAGAGTTTGTGCTTTGATGTTAACTTTTTTAAGAGATTTTATCAAGGGAACATATTCTTTCCTTCTAGATACGACAGAAGAAGTATAGTCACAAGTTTGTCCTTTATCTTGATGGGAGAATTATTCTACGCAGACTTCAGAACCAAATCTTTATCTTGGCAGGACAAAAATCTAACAATGATGGATCTGGGGTTAAGAGAAACTGTTGTTGAAGCAGGTTTTGCTAGAGACCGGTGAGCCCTCTCTATACCGAAGGAAAGGACTTCAGGAAGATTTAGTGCTGTTGGAAGCCAGGTATTAAGAAAGTGTATCATATCAGTTCCCTCTTCCTTTTCTGGTAGTCCATAGATTCTAATGTTGTTTCTCCGTGACCTTCTTTCTAGGTCTTCCAGCTTTTCTGTTAGTTTTGTATTCTGTTACAAAAGAAATTCATTTTGACATTCACATTCCATCAGTCTGCCATCCATATCTGTTACAGATTATTCAAAAGAAGCAATTTGTTCAGAATGCTTTTTAGCCATTTCACTAAGAATGTCCAGCTGCTTACTATAGTCTTGTTTAATAGCATCTATTTTATTCTCTAATTTGTCCATTTTTATAGATAGTTCTTGAATAGTAGTTATTAATGTTTGCAGCTCCTTCTTTACCACACTGTCCTGATGAGAGTTCTTCGAATTACTCATATTTGGATTTCTTGAGGAAAAACTTCCTGACAGGAAAAAAATAATAAAAACTTATGTTTTGGTACTAATTTTTGAAAAATAATAAAGGACCTATATTCGCAAATCCTCTGATATACTTTTGGATTAGTATTTCCAAAAATTAGATTAAATTTCCTGTCAGAATAAAAATGTTATAAGCAGAGCTAATGTTCAGTGCTGCTAGCAGTCTGGCATCTTGGCCACGCTCCCATCCAGTACATTTTTTATATAATTACCATACCTCCCAACCATACTGAATTATAGGTTCATAGGTTCATAGGTAGGTACTAGGCTATCGGCCCAAGGGCCTACATAAGCCTAGCCAATAAGGTTCCCTGGCTTACGCCACTCAAGAAAGTTATTTTCCTGTGCCACTGTCGAGCAGAGACACAGAAGTGATCCCATCCATTCATCAAGATTTTTCTTGAAGAGTGCTAATGAAGAACTTTGCTTGACATAGATGGGTAGCCTGTTCCAGAGTATGGGAAGTCTCTGGGATAGGAATCTATCCCTCCAGCATGTCCTGTTTATTGTGGTGACAAGGGTTAGGTCCCTAGAGCATGTAGCTCGGAGGGATTGGGATTTCTTTAGGTGTTGCATGTCCAACAGCTCTGGGTTTGACACAGCTTTATATGTTAGGCAGAGATCACCTCGGAGTAGGTGATATGCTACAGAGTAAAGCTGGAGTTTTTTGAGATGGTCAGTGTAGGGCATTTGTTTGAGTCCAGTAATCCTCTTTGTGAGGTACTTCTGTGGCCTTTCCAGCTGCTGCAGATGTCTTGTGAGGTACATTCCAAAAGGGGCATTGTACTCTATAATGGGTCTAATGAGTGTCGAGTAGAGGTTTTTACTGAGTTTTTACTGAGTTTTGGAGTCCAAATGAAGGGGCGTCACGATTCCCGAGTAGCATCCCTTCATTTCCGATTTTTCCCTTATGTTTTTCAATTTTTGTACTATCAGCGATGACATCATCACGTGCGTGATGGCATCAGTGCTGTCAGGGCTACCAGCCAGTCGGAACTGAGCTGCAGGAGCTCACATCCTGCAGACATAATTTCCGGCTGGCTGCAAATGTGCGCGGGAACTTTATGCAAGGGAAGCTTAATAAGCATGAACGGAACTACATTCTGACTTGTTTATGCATAAGTTGAGCTTTATTTATCAGCATTAAGAACTGAAATGGCTGGCTTCTAATGGTTATGCGAGCAGAGCTTCAGCATTAGAAACTGAATGGCTTCTTATGCGAGCGGAGCTGTATCTCCAGTATGAATGAACTGAAGGTAACCGGTGTTTGTTGTTTATGCATAAGTTGAGCTTCATTTCTTAGCATTAGGAACTGAACTTGCTGGCAGCATTAACGGCTTCTTATGCGAGCAGAGCTGTATCGCAGCATGAAATAACTGAAGATAACCGGTGTGTGTGTTGTTTATGCGTAAGTCGAGCTTTATTTCTCAGCATTAGGAACTGAATGGCTTCTTATGTGAGCGGAGCTGTTTCTGCAGCATGAAAGAACATGTGTGTGTGTGTGTGTGTGTGAAAATGCCACCCATTCAAGGCTAGAAGTACTCAGGCTCAAACCCTGTACCTTTAGTACAGGGTAAAAAGAGCCTAAAGTCCCTAGCCACCACCACTTGTGAGTTTTGCCTAGGTATTTTCTGGTAAGAGTTGAGAGCTATAGTGAGAACTGAATTTGTATTCCCTTTCCCTCAGGTATTTTCTGCTAAGAGTTGAGAGCTATAGTGAGAATTTAATTTGTATTCCCTTTCCCTCTGTTATTTTCTGCTAAGAGTTGAGAGCTATAGTGAGAACTAAATTTGTGTTCCCCCGTTATTGGCTTTGTTTGTCCAGGTTTTTTGTGCTAAGATGTTGAGAGCTGTTGTGAGAAGTGAGAAATAAAGTCACTAAATGATAGCCAGTAAGTTTCAGTCTTCCTATTTTTCAGGAAGCTACTGATTTAGCATAGTGGCATGTTGCTCTGACTGTAGTGGATAGGGTCCTGAATTCAAGCCTTACTAATGAAATGCATGGTGGTAACACAACATTTTATTCTAGCAACTTTACAAAATTATACAAGCAATGTTTAAAATGTTTCCCTGGTTTTTGACCCTTTGCCCCCCCCCCCCCAAAAAAAAATGAAATTGAAAATGCGTGAGAAACCGTGCAAGATGCCTATGGCTTACACTGCTGTCATTCTATTTATAGTGTGGGTGTGGTGTGGAAGTAGACTTTCATGAGGGAGATGTTCTGAATTGGGCAGTTGGTTCATGCATTTTGTTTCATTGCCTACAGTACAGTCTACTGGAAAAATGTTTAAACAATAAATTTAAAATGCAGTCTAACAAGTATGCTGTATTATACGAGGAATATATTTAATAAAGTCAGGAAGGTGCATCAAAGAAAAGAACACATATATGTTTCTTGTTTTATGTGTGAGGGGCCAATGATTTGAAAACAGCCCTAAGGTAATCTTTATCCATCACTGGCCAGATGCATTTTCTTGGGATGTGGTGTGCTGTTTCAAAGAATGTAAGTTAAAAGGGCAGAAAATTTTAATGCCAAATCTATTTTCATTGTTAGACAGCATTGCTTTTACTAGATTTCTTAGTGTTTGTGCATTGTTGTGCTGTAAAAATAAAATCCAAATAATCATTGTAGAATTAAAGCAGTATGCACGCATTAGTGTTTTTGGTAAATGGGGTGAAATAGCCAGGTAATGAGACATCGGAGTGGCTGCAGGTGGACTCTGGTGCAATATTTTGGTTGCCTGTTCTTCGGTTTGCATTTGAAAGTTGGTATCCCACAATTCCATTGGAGTTGGTGGGGTTTTGTAATTATGTATGCAAATCAGATGTTAATCAGTGTACATATTTGTACTTATTTTTCAAGGGCCTTGTCCAGATTTTTGATGTTTCTAGGTTGAGAGGTATGATAATTACTCTTCTGCGAACTATTAAGAAAATTAAATCTAAATCCTTATAAAGCAATTAGCAGTCTCAGTCTGTAATGCTTGCTGTAACAAAAACAGTCTGCAATTTTTTTTTAGTTTTACGAGTTTTATTTTACAAGGAACATAAAAAAATTATGAGGAGTAACAGAAAAGAAACCTAGTCATGAATGCATTGGTAGCCTGTTTCAACAAATTCATTTTCAGCAAACACTTTTGTAAATGCAAGCCAATTTGGTTACAACAGTTCACATGGATTGTTTCCAAAGTGCAGTTCAATGTGGCCTGTTTTCAGTCAACACAGATTCACTGTTCTTTCAGACTGATTAAACAGGGTTTTTCCCACTATTGGCCAGTAAAATAAACAGGATTTACAAATAGCAGTATTTCCCTTCAATATACTTTATGGTACAAACTGGGAAAATTCCCTAAATTTCTTCCTTACAAGACAAATGTTCTTATTCCCATTCTTATGTTTCCAGGGCACCTTCCAGACTGCCTTTGACCTTCTCATGTTACGTCCTTTGGGAAGTACAGGTAAGGAATTTAATTCTCTCTCAAGAGGCATCTGCTCCTTATTAGTTGTAATGTAGAGTTGCCTCTATCTATTTTACCTGTCTGCTTCACTTAAAAACTCTACATTCCCCTCACAGTCTGGTTTGGCTGTCTGCTTCAGACTTAGAAACTCTGCATTTCCTTTCTACTAAAGGCAACCCAAGCAGTATATAAATAGAAGGCACAGCATCACAATAGGCAGTGTGCTTCATATACTGACCAGTCAATACTCCACAACACATATTGCAGCATACATGATGGTTCCACCAGGAAAATAGTTATCATATACTAGTGGTAGACATAAATAGGGATGAACAGTGTCAGAAATGGCATTGAACTTCATTGGAGTATCTGAAATGAAGAAAATAAATGTTTGTATTGCGACAGAATATACAGAAGACAGAACAAGAACCATTCCCATTTAAACTGAGAATCCTGGCACCAGGTAATGGGAAACAGTTGCACACCTGATTTTTATAAGACCAGAGATAGTGAAATATCCAAGTCGGACTTTTCCCGGTAAACAAATGTTAAATAAATAAAAATCAATAAATAAAATATATTAGAAGTAGCTAGTTTGAAAGTCCAGAGGATTCTGGAGTATTTTGGAGATGACAGACACACCAAGGTTAGAGCAGTCAGTGCTGAGATGTGAGTCTTGGTTAGAGTTTTGGTAGTGTCAGTGGAAGTTCTTATGGTTGACATACACAACTGTTTTTTACTGGAATGCTGTTGGAAAGGGATTTTCTGCCAGAGACTGATATGTGTGCCAGAGACTTTGTTTTCTTTATCTTTCATGGTACTGTAAAATACTTACTTTTTTGCCAGCATGAGCCCTGGCAAGGTTGGTATTTGAACTAACTGTTGTACATAGTTTTGCTAGAGATTTCTTTTAGTTATGATCATATAAGGCTGTCAGTCCTGAAGTCTGTGTTATCACCTTTGATAAGCAATAGCCTCCAAAGTTGCTAATAAATGCAAATATCCATTGTATGATACAAACTGTTCTACTGAGCTTTTATTTGTTACCCTTTTAGCTCCTGTTTTGACAAAGTCATTCCAATTTTGTATTTACCACAATAAAACAACTGTTTTGTCAAGAACTCTAGTGTGCCTACTCCTTGAAAATTCCACTCTATTTGTATCTCTACCTGTCTGTATACTTATTTATGCATTTATTCCAGTGTAATATATAGGTCTGTAGACCCTTTTTGAGCCATGACTGGCATTTGATAGGACGGGAACACAACATGTACAAATAATATTCAGAATTTAACTGTAATCCAAAGTATACAATTTACAAACACATGACAATCAAAATAGTTCTCAATATTTACAAATATTAAGTAAGTGGCAGTATAAAATGCAGGTAAGCAGACATTATGCACTTCATGGATTAACACTACTGCACAGATTAACAATATGAATCCCATACAAAGTCACACCATTATAGTCAAACATAATACATATGGTATACACAGTGTAAAACAGATAGAGTATTTGCAATGCCACACCTTTCTTGCTAACTTACCAGACATTTCTGCACATGATGTTGCCAGACAGATTATGACATTATTCTTTTAACTGCACATACTAATACATTACCATACACTTTCATAAGCCAGTATTTTCACCAGACAGGTTTTAACATCATTGTTTTGACTTTCATATGACTATTTGGTTTGTGTGTGTCCTAAAATAACATTTTATTTATTTTACCCATTGGCTTTAAGGCATTTAGAGGAATTTTCTTGAAAGAGGGTTTCCCTGACCTTTCTTCTAAATGCTTATGTGTGTTTTTGGATCTGTGTACAGAGATGGGTCAAGCACAAGGTGATCTAGGCAACTACTATGGTCTGATGCTGGCTAGAGGGCAGGGCCTGGTTTAAAAAACAACTACTTTAACATGCAAAGAAATGCTCCATTTTAAGTAAAAGAACAGCCCCAAGAACAATGATGTACAGAATGAAACATCCAGCCACAGCATCACCGTGCACAACCCCAGTATCAGGACTGTATATCCAGAACAAAATATCCAAGATTTGAAATTACAGAGTACACAGAAGGTTTCGGTAATAGCAGCTGTACACTGGAACGTGGTAGGTTTGAATTTTGATACGGCCTCAGCACATGCACTGGGATGTATGAATAGGACACTCTTATACTTGGTGGTAAAGATGTTGGACTTCCAGGTGCTATGTGGTGTTATTTCTATGTAGATAGGACACTGGAGTCCAACTGTCCTATTCCTCAACATTATACATCCATCTATATTCCTATATTATTACACTCATGTGGATTCATGTTGACTCATCAAAGGTAATTTCAATGAATGGGAAGAAAATTAAAACTGTTCGTCAAAACCACCTTAGATGAACAACTCAACAATTTATTTTTTTACAAGGAGGAAAATCCTCCTGCACTACCGATGTAGGGACATTCCCCCACACACTTCAAACTTGTATATACCAAGTCCAAGGCTGCACAACAGTGGAGAAGGAAGCAAACACCACTGTCATCAAATATAATTTTGGCAAACATTTGCTTAAATTACATTTGATCACATGACATGCTCCCCATTCATGCTACAAGGAACGGCATTGTGTCACTTTTGCCCTGTTGTGTAACATGCAGGTCATCCCCATCTATACACATCTGCATATGTGTGTGTTTGTGTGTGTGTGTGTAGATATATATATATATATATATATATATATATATATATATATATATATGTATTTATATATACATGTGTGTGCGCTCCCGCCATGTTGGCTATAAATTAAATACAAAAAACATGAGTGTAGCAATGGAACTGCATTTATTTTCTTCAAGCCCAGTCAGACCATAAAACTGGTATGTGAAACCTTTTGTCTACATAATAATTAAATTGTGTATAAAAATCTGACTAAGCAAATAAAAATATGGTAACCATTTGAAATATTGGGACCTGCTAGAATAAGTCCCAAAATACAGTGGCTGAATGGCTGACAGAAAGGACTTACGTATACTAAGTCCAAGATGCCATTTTTGGAATATTCACTTTTCTCAGAGGTATGGTGATCTTGGAGTCAGTATATATAAGTTTGGGGGGTATGGGGAGCAGGGGGACTTGCCCCCGTGCAAAAAAGAAGCTTTAATGAGAAGAACAATTTTCAAGATTTGCACTTCTGTGACTTTGGTCTTTTTTTTTTTTTTTGGCATTTCAAGTGCAGCCATTTAACTAGGGAGCCCAAAAATACTCACTCAGCAGTACTTTTGTAAATATATATTTGTTAGGCAAAGGGAGTAAGGGGGTACCCAGACACACACATCCGCCCACACACCAGTACAACCTAAGGCTGTGCCCGTCACAATTACACCCAGCCACTAACTGAAATGTGACCATTTCAACACTAGTTCACACATGCTCAGATAGCAGCTGTCATAGAGGTGAAAAAAGAACTGTTTCAGACTCTAATTCAAATCCCTAGTTCCTCGCTTCCATTTTGGATGGATTAATTTTTCTGTCAGAAAGGAGAATGTTGACCAAGCAGTATCTCTATATCATACCCACTTCAGTTGTAGACAAGAAGACAAAAAATTGTTCTTTAAAAAAAGAAACAGTAAGTGCTGTTTATGCAGAGGATTATCATTCATTCGTTTATCCTATTTGGATATTTGTTAAAGCTCTAAAAACTTTAACATTTCAGCGTGTTTATTGGGCATATTGCTTATTTGTTTTAGTTTAATTAATTAATTACTTTATTTACTGTTTTAATCAGTGTGGAACTCTGATCCCTAAGGAATTATTTAATGTTCAGTCTGGAAATAATGAGTTATAGAACAGAGGAAGAAATGTATTATCAAAGCAGAGAGCAACAGATTCAAACATCTTAGTTTTAAGCACAGTGATATACTACATTGTGGGTTTAATTAAGCAAATAAAGGTCTGTCATATACTTATAAGTTTTAACAACACTGGAATAAAATATTCACTAACCTGAGACTGTGAGAAGTTTAGCAACTATTTCCATGGGTAAGAGCATGTGAACTACCCTCTATTACCTTAGAAAAAAATTTGGGACTGAAGCAATTAAATGAAAATAAATGACAAAAGGGGCAACATTATAAGTAGGATAAGGAGGAAGAATTACTTATCAGCTTTAAGAAGGTCATGTGGGATATGGGATGTTGTCTACCATATTTTACAGTGGGGTTAAGTAATATGATTTGCTACATTAATATTAATATATGAATTGCTAACTTTTAAGCAGGTAAATTTAACATTGTCTAGTAGACAGTCTTTTAGTTTTGAACAGAATTCAGAATAGCTATTGACATCTCTGACATTGGAAGGTATTGCTTTCCAAGTTTTGGGGCTTAGTGTTGAGAAGCAGTGGTTTATACAATGTTTTCTACAGATGTTGATATATTGGCTTTTTGCAAAGAAAAAGTTACAAAGCAATTTACAAAAACTAATTTCAGTGAACCTCTGAAAAGTCTTTTTTTCTTTAAAGGGCAAGCCCTGCCCCACACACCACCCATGTCAAGGGACACACCCAGAACCCCTACAATTATATATACCAACTCTGAGGTCACCCAACAGTGGAGAAAGATGAAAACTCCTTTGTGCTGCAGTAGTTTCCATAAATTTCACTCCAAGTTTTCGCCCTCACAAAAACTCTGTTGATGAATTGACAGGATCCCAAGGAAAGGGTTCAGTTTCTGGTACTGATTCCCAGATTTTTTTTCTTGGGCCTAGTGTTGAGAAGGAGGAACATTATTGATAGGGAGCCATAACGACACTAAAAAGACTCAGACCTTACACTGTCCCACCTCAGACAGAATATATATCCTATGCACACCTCTAGACATTAGGGATACTTTTAAATATTATGTAAGTGTGTCAAAAAGTATGTAATGTGAAAGGAAGAAAAAGGTCTCAAATCTTGCACTCCTTAAACACAAAGGTGTTTGCAGGAGCATTAACCTACTACACTAACTAATCCATTACTGTAGTTATTTTTTTTACATAATAATAAGTTTAATTAATAAGTTTAATGCCCTAATGTCTGGCATGATCCAGTGTTCGCAACAGTCTGTGAGTCACAATGAACAGTGTGGGAAACCTTCAGTACAAAGACAGTAATAACACTAGATGACACCAAAGATATTCTTTAAACTACCCTTGGAGTCACTTAAACAGTAAATATAGCAACCACTCTAGCATTAATATACAGTCTGTGGACACTAACATGAATTAAACTCTAATGTCTGCCATTACTGGCTGACTGCAAGGATCTGTGATTTATGAAGGAGGTGACAAAAATATAAGAAAAGACATTGGTGATATTCTAATAACTCAGGGAAAAGTAAGAGGTATGGTGTGTGTGTGTGTGTGTGTGTGTGTGTGTGTGTGTGTGTGTGTGTGTGTGTGTGTGTGTGTGTGTGTGTGTGTGTGTGTGTGTGTGTGTGTGTGTGTGTGTGTGTGTGTAAGAGTGAATGGGAGGATGTCTGTGGCATCCTGATGCATAGGCTGCCAGTGTTAACTACTACAGGAAAGTGCTGATCTGCACTTGAGGTAGTTAACGGCGAGTCAGAGACATGCAAATTCTCCAGTAATGTGCTGTTTTCTCATTGCAGCTAATGTGGATCTGAACTCCAGATTACTGCATTATGGAAACAACCCCCTTTTACTGCAGCCCTTACTATGGTTGGTGGGGCTGTTTCTGAATCCTTGGGGTAGTGACATCTATTGACATTATTTTTCCACCATTTGAAAGTTGTCATATTGACTAACAATTTTTGGTATGGAACTCAGGAATATCTGTCAGATTGTAAAAGATTGGAAAAAAAATGTAAAAAACTTATTTAATTGCATTGTAGTCAAAAATAAAAGCCTCAGGGAGCCAAATATCTGTATGTGAGATAGGGTAAGTAACTTTCATAGCTGTGACTCTTCAATAGGTGTTACTACATTGTTTTAACCACTTTAATTTTCTACAGTTTTGTATAACATTTTTGAAATCATGTGACTAAAACTGATAATGGTTGTTCTTTACTGAAACTAGGTAGGACCAACATATGCTTAGTTATATTTGACTGGTGGTGCTTGCTAAGAATGCTGACCCTTACTTACTAAACACTATATTTAAGAATTATGCAAAAGACTATAAAATATACGGTGGGAGGCATTATCTATCTTGTGCGTCACTAATGGTCTGTATGGACTGGCCATGAATCTGGAAATGGAACTCATTTTGTATAGGGCAACATCTCTGATATAGCTTATCATAGCTTGACAACACTGGTTAAAACATCTATTTTATCAGTTCTGCACTTCCACACCAGCTGTGATTTATAAATAAGTACAGCAGTACTTGTGGCTTTGTGCAATGCATAGGTAGCCAGCACTATCCTATGGCACACTGCCATGTGTAGGCAGAACAGCATACCCTGGCACTCAGTACGTGGGAACATCAGTATGGCCAACCTATTCTTCATAGAAATGAGGAAGAAAATGGGTGGACATGGAAATAGGAAAGGGCACTAAAGCAAGCGAGATGAAACATAGAAATGTAAATAATGAGGAACAGATAGTGGCAGAAGAAGGGCGTGTGTGCATATGTATATATATATATATATATATATATATATATATATATATATATATATAGATATATATAGATATATATATATAGATGTATATAAAATGTGTGTATATATGTGTGTGTGTGTATTTTTGGGCGTTGGTCCAGTCGTCATCATTGAAAGAATAGGGTAAATGAGTAAAGGTAAAGATGGATGCCTTTGAGTGGGAAAGAAGGAGTAGGGCATGTAGTGGGTACAGGTAAACAAACAGGAAACAGAGACGTACAGACAGTGATGGCATATAAAATGGTATGATCGACAGTGGATGGACACATACAGGCAAAGGTTTGACAGGTAAGGATGGAGAGGCTTTCTGCATGACCTGTTGAGATACAACACTATGAAAAACTGACGATTCTTCAGTTTCTGTCTGAAAGTTGGTATCTCACAATTCCATTGCAGTGGGCTGGGTTACACAATTGTGTATGCAAATTATATATTAATCAGCTACAGATTTGTACCTATTTTTCAATGGCCTTTGTTCAGATTTTTGATGTTTCCAGGTTGAGAGATATGCGACTAACCAAGTTCAACTGGTCAGGAATTTAACCCATTTAAAAAATTAAATATGATCATTTTTCTTTTGAAGGCAGCAAACCACCCTGGACCTTCACATGGAGCCAAGCCCGTTGCACTCCAGAACTTATATATACCAATTACATTGTTTTAACAAGATGAAGAAAAGGGCAATCTGTGAAAACAAATGAATCATTGCCAGCACACCATTAAAAACTACACCTGCAGCAATTTCCTACAGAAAAGTGATTGGGGTGGTCAGCATCAGTGAGTTGAACTTAAACAGATAAAACCTCATTTAATTTACACTTAAAAAGGTGTAGGGAGGCTGATTGTGAGGGCTTTGCAGCAAACAAATTATAGGCAATGACAATAAAAGGAGGGACAACACCATGAAGGGAATATGATAGGCTGCTGGTATGGTTGGCTACCAGACTGGCCCAGAATGCAACAACACCAAGCATCACACACCTGGCTGACTTATGTCACATGAAGGTTTCACAGGAGGAAAACAATTTCACATCATGTGATGGTTTCTTTTTCAGAGCCACAATCTCCAGGGACCATCTGGTCAATGACACCACTCTCCAAGTCGCTCCAGAATGTTTTCCATGTTCTCACTGCAGGCATCTAACTGGTGGTGCAGCTCAGCAGTCACCTGCTTCTGGTCCTACAGCCGAGTCAGATGACATCTTCTGCCCACCTGTAGAAGAGGAGCCTTAACCTCCTTCTTGAATTTTTAAAATAGTAGTCACCACTGGACACAACCCAGTCACCATCAGCAGCCTTCACTCCCCTCCTGAAGCACAAATAGAGGGCACAAATGACTCAGCAGTACATGCTGTTTCTGGTGGAGAGTAAACATGACCTGGCCATCTTCTCTGCCTCTACTGGACCTGTACATAGAAGCCACAGTGCAATGAAAATGCTAATTTATTTGTTTTATTTTCATTTTTTGACTTGGGGGAATACATCTGGGTGTAGAATTCCTTTTCGGTGGTGGCCTGGGGACAAAACCCCACTGATACAGTGTAATACAAGACACACAATGGGTTATCACAGGCTAATTAAACATTAGTTTAGTCTTTGACAATGCAGTATTAGCAGATGGTACACAGTAGGATATCAAATTGTTTCACATTATACAAAAGCATATTGAGTAAATGTATACATTCATGCTAGTGGAATCACAATATCTTGTTAAAGTGGATCATATTATATACCAGCATTTGTAGTGGAACAGCTGTAAATATGGATAAGACATGGACACCCATTTGCTGGGAGAGGTTCTCCTCTTCTGCAGTAGTCAACAATATTTAAATGATACTCCTCAGCAGTGTACAGCAAAGGAACTACTGTTTGGCGTAGAAAGACAATACCATAACAGAGTGGGAGATATAGAAAAAAATGACTTACACTATATCTCTGCCTCTCTACCTCCCAATGGTAAAGCATGTCAAAATGACACCACCGCAGGTCATTGTATCCATGCCCGCATTGTTTCCCTGTATGGGTGAGGCCTATGGTATTACACTGCACCCATGCCAGGTCATACGAGGCATTGACCTTCTTAAAGAGGCTATTATAATGCCCTATCATGTGCTCCTTCAAATCTCTGTGCATTTAGAATAGAAAATCCTTATCTACCTGGCACACCATAAAGACCCCTATGGTTAACATTGGAGGAAGCAACCATGGCCATTCAGAAGGCCTACTTAAGGAGCAATAGGGTACTACCCTAAGGGTAGACCTTTGTGCATGAACACACAATGCTGAATCAGGTACTGTGCAATATTTCACTGCACCATGGCATGTTACTATACACATACCTGGGTCTATTGAACATATACATTGCACATACCTTGTGCTAAAACAGTGCATGTATAGCTCACAACAATAGGTATATTTTGTGCAGTGTGCAGAGTAAGTGACTTACTAACATCAGCATTGTCCTGCCTCATTAGCATACCTGCCTTACCTCATTGACCCATGTTATTATGATGTAAAGCATTATCACCATCTTATGCAAGACTGTTTTGAAACATACAAATAAAATTTACTGGATTTGCTGTCAAATACTGCGGATACAGCAGTCAAGAGAGAAGGAAGGAAAAGTGGGCTGGTAGCGCAGCTGTTGCAATGCTACATTGCCTGTGGTGCCTGTCAGGGGAAGGAAGAGTCGGTGTGCAGTTATACATGTTAATGAGACATATGTAGCAGTGAGACATATATAAATGTTACACCTCAGATTTGGCAGATACACTGGGGATAATACAGCTCACACACGTGCAGAAGTACGATGCAACTCACACATGTCATGTGCAGAACCACCAAACATTCACACAACAATTTGTGTATATTTGTGAAGTGAATGCAGTGGTCACAGGATTTTGCATGGGATACTGTGGCATATAGAATGGGGGACTGACATGGCTGTAAATATCAATGTTATAGTACCATATATGATGAGGCAAAATGGGAACTGTAAGCAATATCCAGATGGCTGCAGTGGACAGTAACACATGTATGGTGTAGATGAGTACATACTCTTAATAAATTACATGCTTTATCTTCACATATACAGGCATGAGTATGGCCACCTAGGGAAGGCAATACCTGAGGATGTCCACACACAAGAAGAATAATGTGCTGCAGCAGGTCCTATACATGCATGGTATGCACCTGCTGGCCAAAGGTGGTGCAGACCAGAAGGTCAGGGGCAAGATCTAGTAGGGCATAGTTTGGGATGTGAATACTGTAGCAAGCCTTAATAGGTCCTTACAACAGGTGTGAAGGAGAGTTGCTGTCCTGTGCAAAGTTAAAGGTTTGAGACTTTGCTGTGGACAGGACCAACACAAGGGGAGTCACAAATTTCATGTAACTGACAGAGGTTAATGAGTTTTTGCTGTCCCTCTCTGGGGAGGAAGGATTGCCCCCTCACAAGAAATGTTAGCATAGATGTAAGTGCAGGCCTAGCACTTACTACCTGTAAGCCAGTATCTAATGCACCAGGTTAGTATCAGTCATACTACTATAGTATGACACATCTATATATATATATACTTGAAGTGGAGAGGATATGATTTTTGCCGACCTGCATCTCTGTCCTCTTGGCATGTCCAGTCTGCAAGTGAAACATCCTGCCCATCATGTTGTGCATACAGAGTACTGTACAGCAAAGTTTACCATGTGTCCACACTATTTATTATGATGCAAATAAACACTCATAATAAAATCCAAAGTAAAAACTTTCCAGTATCACTTTCATACCTATTAATATCCGGGGACGTTATCAGAGTAAAGTCATACATTCCACCTACCTCCTTTAAATATCATTATCAATGTAGCATAATTGTATCATTCAATCAACAAAGTTGCTCATAACCATCAATCTAATCATCAAGACCATTAATGTTAAATAAATTCAGAACTCATGAACAAAATATAAAATAAAATATAATAATTTCTAGCTGGAATTACACTTGTCAAATCCGATCCATAGATCAGCTTAAAAACAGTTAAACTCATCTTCCAATTATTAAAAAAATTATTACTGAAATAGATAAATGGGTTAAATGTAATAAAGATACATGTGGTGCTGCGGTAGCATTGTCACCTCACAGTAAGACGTTGTCCGGTTCGACTCTCAGCTATAGCGTCTTCTACGTGGAGACATGTGTGAATGGATGTACCTTCGTTGAAGGTTGTGCATCAGGGCTGGCAACTCGGCACGTAAAAATCAACTGCCAATCATTAGCGGACCGGAGTTCCGCTGTGGCGACCCCTAACCGGGAAAAGCTGAAAGACACAACAACATTGTAAAAACTATATATATATATATATATATATATATATATATATATTGCAAAAAATGAACATAAACACACTTAATGGTTTAAAAATAGACGATTTAAATAAAATTAGCTCTATATTTAAGAAGTGGAACAATTAATCCAGGACTCGTGAGGGCATTCAACCTTACTTGCCAAATAAACTCCTTCTTTAACAAAAAAATTGTCAGTATCACCATTCCATTTATCAAAAGATACCCAATATATAATAAAAAAGAAGTATTTTTTAAAATTAACACAACTAACCAAATGCCTAAATAGGGCATTTGCCAGGTTGCGTTTTCTGATTTTGTTTATGTGTTCATTCATTCTGTCCTTCAATTTTCTTTTCATTTTGCCCACATAAAATGTAGGACAAGCAGACTGAATGGCTAAATACACAACCCTAGAGGAATTAAAAATAAGATGTCCCAGAAAGGGAATGGTCCTTTTGTAATTCATAACTCTAATATAGGGACATTGTGTATGTACCTACACATCTTTCATCCCCTGCACCCCATCAACTTTTTCTTTGCTTCTACCTTACTATGATGTCCTTCTATAATATTCTTGAGATTCAGTCCTCTGCTATACACAACATTGGGAACAATACCTAATTTTAATTATAAGTTGGGCTAAAGATGTTGTCTCAAATCATTCTAACAGCACAGTTATTTTCATCACTGTACATAAAGGTACAACCATACAAGATTTATCAGGCTCAAAGTGTAAATTTGCTTCAGTTATACCTAGCTTTAAAGCAGAACCCAGTAACAGACAAAATTTAGATTGTCTGCAAAGGATCTCTTTATTTTTAAGATTTGAAAGTAAGTAGTAGATCCACAGCTCAACTTCTCAAGGATAATATCGAAAGCATTACAAAAAACAAACAAAAAAAAAAAAAACACCGTCAGGTCCACTAAAGGTGTCTGTGAACTTAGACTGGACACTTTTTTAGAAAACTGACATTGCAAATATCCTTTCAACAAATTTAGGGCCAACTTTACTCCATCTGTTCAAAGCCAAAGGCTCTGTAGCTAGGATGGTCAGTACTACGCATACGTTTGTGACCACAGGAATGGACATACCATGCACTTCCCTTGATTCCAGTCATGGCTGACACAGTTTGACTAGGTCTTGTAGTGTATTCCTGTTGACTCTGAAAAGCTCAGATATCTCCTGCTCTGTTTGGTGTTGATATGTGAATTGTTGCTTGTGTCATCTTTGGTGGTGGTGAATGAGACAGTAAACATTGTCAGCATTGGCTCAGATAATGGCTACCAGCACCTGCTGTTAAGCTACTATTGCTGCTACATCCAACATGTCTGTTGTCATGCTATCTGTAAATCATGGTGTTTCAAATGTGTGGGCTCACAGTATTGGCATTTTGTACGTATGCAAATGACTCCAATTTCTTAGTCTACTGCGTTTGCATATACCATGCATATTTGTATCAGATTTCACATCTGCATGTCATTATGCAGACATTTGCATGTGGTGCTTACTACGCAGCTTTTACCATTATGCTTTTATGTTACAAGTATCTATGGGTCTCCCAAACCCTGTGCTTGTAGAATGTGCAGACTCCACATAGAAAGCTTTTACCATTATGCTTTTATGTTACAAGTATCTATGGGTCTCCCAAACCCTGTGCTTGTAGAATGTGCAGACTCCACATAGAAAGCAGCCCAGCAGAGAAACAGAGGACCGGTTGTCATGAGGCAACAGTGCTAGTTACTCTGCCACTGTATCACCCTTTAAAGATCAAATTCAAAACGCAAATATGAAAGCTAGAAGGCAGTGAGCTTGCTGGACAGCATTCTTTCATACGAGTTCTAAGTCCTTACAAGCAACAACGCCAAAAATAAATTTAATAAATAAAAAAACAAAGTAAAATAAGAGTATCTAAGCATGCATGAAGCACGTGACTCCTTTCCCGGTGTGTGATGATGTGACTCTCTGAACTGCAGTTGGAAGTAAGCAGAGGAAATATGTCCAAAAAAAATCAAGCAAAAGAATAAGCGGCAAAGCTCCCCCAACAAAGATAAGTACCTGCTCTGCTAACATTTTCTTTTACACCACGATCGAGTTTCATCTACTTTGTAAAGATGATATGGAGAACAGAAATGCTCTGCAAATGAACAGCATAAACACTTTATGTCCTTGACAGCTATAAGCATTGAAGGACATAAATGTGGAGATAGCTGCAACACTCTTTTTAAAGATTTGTAGTTTATGTAAAAGTAAGATGCAAACAATCCCTGGACACTGACAGTCTGTTCATGTAAGGCAGAAACGAAGTGCAGATGAGGCATTCCCTTTTGCACCATAGAACTTGATCTTTAACTCACTTAAACATCATTACACAGCTTGTTCACATTTAATGCACTGTCTCTGACTGAATGAATGTGTAGCCTGACAACTGTACCATGATGCCGAGTTCTGCCTCAGTGTCATTAGTTGCGATTTACAGTATGCTGACACTTTCTCAGCTACACTCACAGCATTGTTTGCATAATTCATGATCTGTCCACAGTTATAAAAGCCTGTACCTTTTTTTCTGTCGCTGACTGGCCAGTCAAACACCATGCACACACACTGAGCAGTTGGATTCACTATTATGTTAAGCAACATAAAACAACAAATCTGAGCGTGCACTGATCAGTAACTGCACTATAATGAAATTGCAAACTGTAATTATTCATGGTGTCTGTTACTGTATTGTACACTGAATGGCCATATGATGTTATTATCCATATGGCTAATCGCAGTTCTCCTCATCCAGATGTTACATTTATTCTGTATTCTTCATTGCTTCACATATGCTAGATGAAGTGTTACTATGTTTTAATTCAGGCAGTCTGCTCTCACTTAAAGTCAAAACAAACAAGTTTAACAGAGAAAGTTCATCAGCTGTACCTTATTTGATGTGTCTTGTGCTGCTGCTGCTGCTATTTTATAGCTATAATATTCTTGGTCATAAATGTCAGATGTGAAATATCTTTCATGGTGTGTGATAGCTAAATGAAAAAATATTCCTTGCACAAATCAGATCCGAGGATGGATTCCACAAGCAACTGTTGAAACAATTCTATTTATAAAAATCAATCATGATTGGTTAATTGTGTAGACTTGTAGTATTTAAATAGGTTGTATTAAGTAGTTTGAATATGGTCTGAAGACGCAGTCCATAGGGATTGCGAAAGCACTCACCATTTCAATAAAATTATTTTTATAAATAGAATTGTTTCAACAGTTGCTTGTGGAATCCATCGTCGGTTGTGGATCTGTGCAAGGAATATTTTTTTCATTTTCGTACATTTTTGTCTCCTGTGCATGATTTGTCTCCAGGGCAGTTTCTTCATTATTTTTACAGTTTGTGATAGACAGTTGATCTATATCACACAGAGAGTAGAAATTAGTCATTACATAATTACTTCATGTCTGCCAGCAGTTTCACATAGTGCTATTGAGAGTATTGTGTTTGCATTATTACGTAGACAATCACTACACATGGTACATTAAGTCTACAACAGCACATGCCAGTAATAAGTACTTTGACTTTATTGATTTACTTTATGTGCTCAAACTGAGTTTTATTGTTATACAAACTGTACTTGTAAAACTCTGAACAAACAGTTAAGCAACTGGAAGAAAGAACAGAAAATGATAGTGTAAAGGGAATATTCAGTAATACGTTTGTCTACATCCTACTTTATACCATAATTGAGAAATGCATTTTAAATACTTGCAGATTAAAGGTAAAGAAAAACAGATACAGTCATTATGGCAGATGAGACACTGTAATGTTGAAAGACATGATGTTAAGAGTAGGGGCCACCAACCAGCGTTCTAACATGGAGATGCAAAACAGATGGTGATGGTAAATGAGAACAGCTTGAACCTCCTAGTGTGCCAAAATGTCCTACTTACCAGATAAACTGCATATCCTACTGAGATAACAGCTTTATTTTCTCACCTCTCATAATGAAGCTGTTCCTGGACATGGCTTAGTTGAATTAGGCAGCACATGTGGTTATCATTGTGAACAGTTGGATGTTTGTTCTAGGCTTTGTTAAATTATGGTAGTGTTTTTACTGTATTGGTTCCTCAGAACATATGTTCTACTCATGTATCACCTTTCCAGTGAAATATTACGTTTTGTTTTTCTCATGATCCTTCTTCCTTGCCTTTTCAAACCCACATCCTCTTACTTTCATACATCTCATTTCTTTTTAGTTAGACTCCATGTAGACCACTGGTGTACTAAAACTTTCTAACATTCTCTCCACATCTGTTGTTTTTCTTTAATGCCATATAAATTAATCTTTTGTAATTTGTGTTTATATGGCTTCTGTTAAGACATCATGCTTGTGAACTGTCTCTATCCTGTCTATGTTGATGAAAAAGTAAGGTTAGCAGAAAATTGCTCACTGCTTTAGATGGGTGCAATGCTAGTTGCCTATTTGGAGGAAAATTTATTTTTGGTGGAACATCTTGTCCTCTACTTATGATATCTCATTTTACATATCCCATATTCCATACCCTAAAGTGTCGCTATTCCACATTGCTTGCTTACCTTTAAGGCATCTGATGCCCCTTTCTTACTTTTTTGTTGCCATTGCATTTCTTTAATATTTTTTTCAAATTCATTTTCTGCAATGAATTTAAGCTATATTATTTAGGCCTGCTCTATTGGTATAGAGGAATAGAGCACTAATCCCAATCCAGGTGACCCAAGTTCAATTCACTGGCATCCTCACTGCTATCCTTGGGCTCATTACACTAATCTGCCTTTGACCTTTGTTTCTCTCTATTCAAGTTTAATACTAAAAAAAGTCTATGAATGAAACCAGTTTTGTAATTTATGGAGTCTTCTCTACCTTAACTTTACTTATTTGCTTTTAGAATGTGACACCTGG
>NC_056751.1:369051048-369056048 GCF_019279795.1 Protopterus annectens
TAGATTTACAGTTAATATAGAGGCAATGTAGTTGCTTTGTCCCTGCCCCCAATCATGTTTAATTTTAATTGATTATAGTAGCTTGTTATTCTGTGATGTTTCTTTGAAGTGATTTTATTTCTTTGGTCTCTGGGTATTATGATTAAAGAGGGCAAAAGAAGTAAGTTGCAGGTGGCAATAAAATCTACAGACTGGGCTAGCATGGAGAGAGAATCTGATGATAATAAAGAGGAAGGGGACTGCATCTCCTTTGTTAACAATTTGGGGAATAGACAGGGCTTTCAAATGAAAACATTTGCATAATAAGGGCTTATTGTGTCTTCCGTCCTCAAGCCTTGAAGGTTCATATTCCTTGTTCTATGCTTGTTCGTTTGGATATCTACAGTCTAAAGGGAGGAAGTGTCTGTTTTGTGAGCTCCAGGGAAATCATGGCAAATGTGGGGGAATCAAGTGTTTTGCAAGCAGGACTGTTCTACAAAACCCCTCAAAAAGACAACCGCCTTTGCCTTAGATTTTAAACTTTGTCATTTAACCTTTTGGAGGCTTAAGGAGTAATACTCGGCACCTCTGGAAGTTTTCCTTCTTGGGTCTCCTCTACCTTTGCTTTTCTGGGAGAAGTATTGGAAAATTTAAACAGGATAGCTACATGGGGGATCCCAAACCTGCCATTAATAGCTCAATCTCAACACATTGAAATTCATTGGCAGAGGGTCACTCACTAAGTACTTCAGACCCCTTCCCACTGTTCAGGAAATGGATGCATGAGTGCTGTATAGCAGATAGAAAGGCTGTCAGAGGATCAGTTGCCGTCAAATGACTTTCATGATGTGTGGACAAAACTTGGAAAGTTGGTTGTTGATCCATTTGATTTTACTAGGCATATTTGCTGCTTCTATTAAAAAAAAAAAAAAAAAGCTTCAGTTAGACATCTGACATTTTTCTTAATTTAATTGCTTTTTTCTGGCTCTTGTTATTTAGTAGCTTTTGTTTATGTTGGTCTTCTGTTTAATACATGCATTTTGGAAGTTGAATTTTACGTTGACTATCTTTTTCAGCCAGAGTTTTCCCAGTTGTAAGGGCTCATTCTGTCTCTTGGTTCTTAAAGGGAAAGCTCCATCTTAGAACTCAAAAAACATTTTTTTTCATTGCATCTTTGTTTTTTGAGCTATTTCAATGCTCAAAATCACTCCAAGTGCTTCTTTTACAATTGTAATATGTTTCCCACAAAATGTCGGGTGAACGTGATTTTGTTTTCTTCCTTTCATTCCTTCTTCCCAGAATACAAGTCCTCTTTATATGAGTCATGCTAGACATAAATGGAAGTGGTGTTGTTTTTTCATGCCATTAAGATAGAATGGCAAGACTGTGAAGCATTATCATCTGATAGACCTTCTGCAACAGAGCTACTTCTATGTTTCCCTGAGTGACCCTCATTTATGTGTCTGTCAGTGCTTGTTCTATGATGTAAATAACTGTTAGCTACTTCCAGAAAAAGAAAGCAGGTAAATAGAAGATTTTTGTTAAGGGATTCTTTTGTAGTTCTAAAAGAATTCACAGACCTTCCCCCACACTCATGCTGAGGTATGAAAAATCCCACTGTAGTAAGCAATCCTTGCTGTATCATGTACAGGTGACAAGTAGTACTTGAAAGGACTACAAAGTAAGTCTGTCTGCTACTTCCCAGTGGGAAGTTTTTTTTTGTCTCATGAATGATATAGAATTAAAATGTGCTTTACTAGTTCCTTAATTATTTGTCATATTCACCCCCCTTTTTTACTATTCTGTATTTATTATACTTTGGTAACCAGGAAAGTGAACTGGTTCCAGGACCCTTTTCAGCCACAACTCAGGCTACATTGGCAAAGATAATAACAAGTAATAAATGCCAATGCAAAAAAAAAAATACTGACATAAAGAAATTGAAAAAGGTTGCACGTGCAACACATAGCCAATGTGTGACAGTGAATAAGTTAAACATTAAACAACATTTACTAGAATATATACATCAATAATGCTCGACTCTATTATGTTAACTTTAATATAAATAACAAATTGTATGCACCCATATTGCACAACTCACAACACTGTAAGATGCTGCTGATTCTTAGTCAATTAAAGAACAGTAAGTGAATGTTTTATGGCTTTACAAAAGAAAAGGGCAGGGGAATAATTATATTTGCATCACTTTTGTTGCCTAAGGTAGTATGAAAATACACAAGCAAACTTACAAATTTTGGAATGAAATAAACATTGCATCTTTGCCCAGTAACTAGAATAGTGAAAAATATTTGGGATATGTAGAAAGTAGGAGAAAGGAGGTCAATTAGGATGATAAGTAATACAATAGACATGTGCATGCACAACCCCCATCTGTGTGTATGTGTGTGTATATATATATATATATATATATATATATATATATATATATATATATATATATATATATGCCAATAGTGTAAACAGTCAAACAGTTGCTAAAACGAAACTGAATGGATGTTGCGATACCCTCTAAATAGTATAAACTCCAAAATATCACCAGCACTCCGCATAGACCAAAAATAGACTTTTTATTGTAAAAACAGATAAAACCATTCGGTTAAGCGCTTTCATCAATAAGACTTCCTCAGAACAATACTACTCCATATTAACCTTACTTAAATACATTCTGTTCAAGTCACATGATGGTTCAATAAATGCCTTAAAGTGCTAGTGCATATCTTAAATAATAAAAACATTTTTTCATTTTCACTCTACATGTTCATTCTATAAGTTGGTACTTCCTAATAATTATACTACTTTATATACATCTTAACTTAACTATAAATTGACAACAAAAGATTAAAAACAAGATTGTTATGCATACGTTGAACAACTTATACTATTAAGCCTATATATATATATATATTATTTTAATTTTAATTTAATTTATATGGGCTTCTATTATGGGTTTTATGGATAAATACTCATTTATACCTGGGGAATCTGAGGCATTTAATTTAATTTGCCAAATAACCTCCTTTTCTGCTACTTTCTTCTTGATGTTTCCACCCCTAGGATTGGCTTTAACTAATTCTAGTATTCCAAACAGAAACCCCGTACATTCAGTATTGTCATTTATATGTCTCCAAAGAGCGTTTCTGTCATCTTTCTTGTGTATACCATATAGATGCTCGTATATTCTATTTCTAAGGCATCTGGTGGTTTTCCCCACATAAAAGGCAGTGCATTTTGTGCACTTAGCAAGGTATATCAGATGCCTAGACCTACAGTTCCCTTTTTCAAACCTTACTTTAGTTCTATTGATGTCCATTAATTCCATACACGGGACTGTTAAAATGTATTGGCACTGTCTACACGTCCCACATTTGTATGTGCCTTTGGTATTCAATTCTGTAGGTTGTATTTTCCTTTCCAATAGTTTCTTCATGTTGTTCCCATTCTTATATACACATAATGGTTTCTCCCCCATCATTTTAGAAATTTCTCCATCTATCCTAGTGATATTCCAATGCTTGTCTAATATTTTCCTAATTTCCCCACTGTGCTTGCTATATTGTAATACGCAAGCCCTACTGTATTCTTCCCCCGATTTCTTGTTACCTGGGCCCTCTACTGTTTCTACTTCCTCATTCACGTCCCTCAATGGAATATCCCCCTTTCCTAATAATGGCTTGTACTTCCTACCCCATTCACTCGCGACATACATTATTGCGTCTTCCACTTGTGAATAGGGGTATCCTCTGTCTAGAAAATACTCCCCTACTCTATCTAATTCTCTTTGTAGGTCCTCCCTATCAGATGTCATCCTAGCCACTCTTATGCACTGGCCCCTTACCAAGTTCCTTTTCTGCACTGCAGGGTGGCAACTTTGATAATCCAAGTAAGAATTACTGAAAGTCTTTTTCCTATAAATGTTGGATTTAAATCTCCCTTCCTCTAATGTTATCCTTGTGTCCAGAAATGGTATGGTGTTAGGATTTTGGCTAAAAGTGAATTTTATTTCTTCACTACAACCATTTAGGTAAATCTTAAATTTCTCTAGGTCCACTTCATTACCCTTCCAAGCAACAAAAATGTCATCCAAGAAGCGAAAATAGCATCCAAGATAGGATGCCCAATCAGTGTTCAATATATACTCTTCTTCCCAATTTGTCAAAAACAGATTTGCAAACATGGGGGCACATGCTGCCCCCATGGCCACCCCTTTCTTTTGTCTGTAGTATTTTCCTTCAAACAATATATAATTGTAAGACAATACTATATCCATGAACTCCATGAGTGTTAACACTCTTTCCCATGGTAAACTACTTTTTCTCCTTACTGTGTCCTGAAACCTTTCCATTCCTTCCTCTTTAGGGATACTTGAAAAAAGGTCAACCACATCAATGGTGACCAACCACTTGGCTTCTTTTGCTATATCTGGTTTTAACCTCCTAAGGAAATCCCATGAATCTATTATAATCTGCGGGATATTCCTATAAATTGGTTTAAGCCATCTGTCTACCACCTTTCCAAATGGGAATGTTTTGGAAAAGCTTCCTGAGATTATGGGTCTGAAGGGGGGGTTTTGGATATCCTTGTGGACCTTTGGTATCCCTACGATGGTCCCTAGGGTCGGATATTCCACTTTTAGATATTTGTAGAGTTCACCATCTATTCTTTCTTCTATTAATAGGTCTTCCAAAATCAAATCCACCTTATGGTGTCCTATGTTCACCTCATTTAAAGATATAATATCGTAATTTCCTGAATCTGTTAATATTTCGTTCATTTTACTTATATATCTTCCTTTGTTGTATAATACTGCCCCCCCTCCCTTATCAGGTTTCATGATCCTTAGGGAGTGGTCTGTTTGCAATTCATATAACACTTCTTTTTCCTGTTTGCTCAAATTGTGTCCATATTTTCTGTTTCCTTTTTCCTTTCCATATTTGTAAATTTCATCTATCACCATTTTTTCATATATGCCTAACAAATTGTTCAAGGGGGGTGTAAATGAA